>NW_004443995.1:2007606-2016406 GCF_000243295.1 Trichechus manatus latirostris
GGATCTACCTTATGTGGGGTTCAATGAGCATCTTGGATAGATATCTTATCATCCTTCATGATATCTTTGGAAGTCTTCTGCCAACAAATCTTCAACCATTCTCTCTGTATTTTCTGTTATTCCTCCCCGCCCCCACCCAGTTCTGGTACTCCAGTCACTCGTAGGTTATTTCTCTCGATAGAGTCCCACATAATTCTTAGGGTTTCTTCATTGTTTTAAATCCTTTACTCTGATTTTTCCTCATATAAGTTGGTGTCAAGTGCTTTATCTTCAGTCTCACTAATTCTGACTTCCATTGCCTCAGTTCTGTTCCTATGACTTTCTATTGAGTTGTCTAATTCTGAAATTTTACTGTTTATCTTCTGGATTTCTGATTGCTGTCTCTCTATGGATTCTTGCAGCTTGTGAAATTTGTCATTATGCTCTTCTCTAATCTTTTTAATTTCCTCTATTGCATGTTCTGCATTTTGGTTAATTTCCTTCCTAATTTCTTAAAGAGTTCTGTATATTAATCTTCTGTATTCTGTCTCAGGTAATTCCAAGAAATTTTCCTCCTCTGGAAAGTTTCTAGATTCCTTATTTTCGGAGCTTGCTGAAGCCATCATGGATTGCTTCTTTATGTGGTTTGCTGTTGACTGTTGTCTCCGAGCCATCAATAAGTTATTATATTTATTTATTTTATGTTTTCTTACTGTGTCCTTGTTTCTTGTTTTGTTTTGATATGCTCAAATAGGCTGCTCATATGAGCTAGTTTGATTATTGGCACCTTTGAAGCTCTAATGTCCTGTCACCAGGTGGTTAGATCTGTTACTAGGTATGTGATCCCAGGAGTCCGCCCACTCCCCTGTATGGATTCAGCTCAGGTGTCAGGTAGAGGGCCACCAAGTGTATGGTGTAGGCTCTCACTTACAGTCCTAGACAGGTATGGGTGATTGGTGTAGGCTCAGACATCTGCATACATGAGGGGGACAAACTCTGAGCAAGGCAGGGAGCTGACGGTCACCCCCGAGTGTCCAGGAGGAAGGTATGTCCCTGTTCCCTAAAGCAGCCAGACTATGAGTGCCTAATGCTGTTGGCTGGGGGGCACCTCTTATTCATGGACCCCTATCACAGGTGGCTTGGTGGTGTGGGTGGAACTACCAGTCCTCAGGCCCCTGATGTGGGTAGGTGAAGACCCTGCTTAATGGTCATGAACCTGTCACTTCACAGCTGAAACAGTTGAAGTTAGACTTCAGGTATATACCCTGTTGTACTGCGTTAATGAGGGCCTACACTGTTGAAATGGGCCCACACAAGTCTATGCAGGAGGAAATGTACTCAAAGTCCGTGGATCCCTTATGCCTGTCCTAGGCAAAGGAGCTGTGCCTACCCTAGGTTTCTGGCTTAGGGCAGCCGGCAGTTTATTTTTTCCTGTTTGTTAATTTGTTCACTCTCCAAGGCAGAGAGAATGACTCTGGGCATTTGAAGGATCCTACTTCCGGCCCAGGGGACTCAGCAATTGCTGAAGCTGGTCTGGGACACAGTGCAGTGCAGGGAGCAGGGAGGTAAGTGGGAGAGAGGTTTTTCCCTAAGGTTGTGTTTTTGATCCGCACGGTAGGCCATACACAATTACCTATCTTTTGCTGATCCAGGGTTTCTTCTCACTGGTTGTGGGTGGCCATGCAGACTCTCTGCCTCTGGGTCTCTCCCAGTGTGGAAAACACGCCTCTGGAGCACCTCTGCTTGCCTGACTCACCACTCACCCCTGAGCTGATCAGGCCTGAAGAGTTCAGGCTCTCACGCAGTCAGGTCTGGCAACTCCTTGCTGCTTCTGAACCATCTCTCCCTCCCCCTGCCACACAGTCTGGTTCCTGAACCCTGCCTTTGATGTTCAGGGCTCCCAGATTGCCATATATAGCCAATTCACTTGTTTTTTCAGGTCTTTGTTACAAGAGGGTCCACTGGAAGCATCTGACTACTCTGCCATCTTGGCCCTGCCTCCTCTCAACTTTCTCTTGTGGTAGTAACAGACACAGTGTCCTAAGAAGCCCTTCCATTGCTCCAACTGCCACCTCCTCTTGCTTGTCCCTCTAATCTTCCTGGCCCTTCTTAATCCCAGTTCCCACGTGGTCAGTCCCACACATTCTTTTCTTAGTTGTCCGCATCACTAGCTATTTCCACAGTCACAGAACTGATCCTGATCCAATTCATGGTGACCTCATGTGAGACAGAGTAGAACTGTGATCCATAGGGTTTTCAATGACTAATTTTTCAAAAGTAGATTGCCAGGCTTTTCTTCTGAGGCACCTCTGTGTGGACTCTAGCCTCCAACCTTTCAGTTAGCAACCAAAGGATTTAACCTTTTGCACCACTCACAGTTTATGCTAATATCTAACACTCATTACCTAATTATCGCTTATATTGATTTTAAATAAATTTTTTTCTGTCTTCATACAAACAGAGCCTAGCTGACACCTACTATCTTATTTTTCTGTGACTGCTGCAACGAATACTACAAAATGGATGGCTTATAAGAACAGAAATGTATTATCTTGAAGTTTTGGAGACTGCAAGTCCAAATCAGGGTGTCAGCCATGTTGATTCCTTCTGAGGGCTCTGAGAAAGGAACTGTTCCCTTCTTCTTTCCTAGTTTCTGGTGGCTCCAGGCATTCTTTGACTTGCAGCTACAGTGTCACATGGCATCCTTCCTCTGTCTCCCTGTCTCTGTGTATCTTCTCCTCTTTTACAAGAACACCAGTCATATAGGATTAAGATCCACCTTATGTCAACCTAACTGATAATATCTTCAAAGACCCTGTTTTCAAACAAGCCCACATTTACAGTTATACAGGAATTAGGATTTTAACCTGTCTTTTTGGAGGACACAATTCAATCCTAACACCTACCATCATTAATATTCAAAAGTAAGTATATTTCAATCTCTCTCTTATTCACCTGGTTTTAGCTGAGAGTGATTACTTTGCTTGTGGACAGCACTCTTGTATTCTTCACTCACCACGGCTTATTCAGACAGGGAGGGTAACAAGAGCATGCACCATTTTTTTGAGAGTCATCCTCTCAAGGCAAAGGAGCTCTAGATTAAGAGTAAACAGATTTAAGTGTGTGTTATTTAAAAGGAGTGGGCAAGCTAAGGGCCTCTTTAGCAGGCAGAGCCTAGGCAGTTCCACTTTTGGCAAGAGGGCTACAGCCCCTGACTGCTTTTAAAACACTGGGTCAGGACCTAACGTTGGATCATGTTGTCCATGAGGGCAGGACATGTTGCGGGTCAGACTGCTGACTGAGGGGCAGGTATGTTCCATGTAGGACTGAAAAGCAGGCCTTCCCAAAGCTGAGCAGGAGAGGGCAGGATCCTGACCCTAGAGCCTCTAGCCTGTGGTTCCGGAATTGGCCCATCCCGCTTCATGGAGATCAGCCTCACAGAACCATAGGCTGTCTGTCAGTGCCACAGGGCAGGACTTCAGAAACAATGCATTCTCACCCAGACCCTGTTGCCCCTTCTGCAGGGCAAACACAGGACCCAAGAGGCAAGGAACAGGGTTGGGAAGCTGATGTGGTCTGCTCTCTACAGGCAACCAGCCTCAGAGAGCTTGCCCATTTTCCTGAAGATGTGTCCTTAGGGAAAGACGTCTTGTCATGCGCATGTTTTCATGCCAGTTTTTTCAAACCACAGCTCGAATCCCTCAAAAATGTCTGGCTTAAAAAAGTCCAAAATGTGATTTGCGGGGTTCTACTTGAACCTGAATCATGATGGAGGTGGACCAGCAGCTGTGAAGAGACTGGAGGGACGCTTCTGAGTTTGCTTTTTAGAGCTATTTCTACTTCCAAAGGCAAGTGGGACTATTTCTTCTGTATAAAGGTGCTCCCCACCCTCTCCCACCCCCGATAAAGTTTCACGTAAAACTTTCCCACTTGCCTGGATGAGAAAAACATCTTTAATACAGTTGTACAAATGTGATTTCCTCATTGGTGAATCTCACATTTTTGTGCGTTTGCAAAGAATAAAACTGTTTCTCCTAGTGGCCAAAAATTGTTTATGAAAAGGAAAAGCAGTTTTGGTTTTTGGTGCTTTCTTTCCCAAGAAGGACATGATTTTTTCGGTGGGGAGAAACCACCTCTGTGATACACAGGCAATCTTCACCTACAACTAAATTGGTTTCACACTAAACTTCCCATTTGGACAAGGAAAGCCAGAGCTTACCTGGTGAACTGGTAAAAAATTTTATCCTGGATCAAATTCACGAGGGCCTATAAAGCTTTCAGCCATAAAGGAATTTTCCACAGGATCCAGGAACTACAAAGAAATTAACCCTTCTGCAACGAAATGGGATTAAAAAAAAAAAAAAAAAAAAAAAACCCTCTGAAGCCAAACTGAGAACAAACCATGTCCTCCTAGGGCCCAGTTCTGCCCCTGCTGGCCGGGGTGGCTCCCAGACATCCTTGCTCAGCGGAGCCACCAGGACACTGCGGTTTTATCCTACAAACCAGTCCTCAGCCTCCTCCGCCCCAACACTTGACAGATTCACAGGCGAGATTAAGGCAATGAAGTACCTTCTTATTCAGGGCAAATGACCCTTTCTCTCACATTGAATTTTTGTTTTCTGGGTTTGGGTAAATTGTTTTTTTTTTTTTTTTGTACACACTGTCTCTCATTGTGGAATTGAAGAAATAAAGGGACTACATTATCAGTGAAAAGCGCTGGATGGACCTTCGGGGGCTATTGGTGAGAATAAGGAAGTAGGGTCTTTAAGATTCAGAATCAGCTCAACAGCAATGGATTCTTTTTTTGGGGGGTGGCTGGAGGGGGTGCCTAGAGCCATTTTGCAGGGAAATTGGATCCGAGTGAATTATCCACTAGTCCTGCTGTCTAAGGTGACTGGCAACCACCCTGGTGTCAGTCTTCGTATCTATAAAATGGGGATAATACAGTGGAGTTGCTGCTGAGGATGGCAGCGAGGGAATTGGGTTCCAAAGTGTGTACATAAAGCAAAAAAAGTGTATAATCAAAATTGTTCCTGAAAATCTCCAGCCTGCAACATAACTATTTCTCTGCTTGAGCACCACCAGATGAAGAAGGTGGCTCCATATTAGAGGAGGCTGTGTCTGTCTGTCTGCCTGTCTGTCTGTCTGTTTTTTTCTGTCTCTCTGGGTGGAACACTCACCCGGTAAGAACCCAGAGGGAACAGCTGATTCATAGCTGATGCTGGGGCTGCTCATTCCTGGAGGGAACAGTGCCACTATCTCCTGTCTCTCCTCCTCCCTATTCACCCACCCCACCTGCCAGAGATTGTCTATGGAATTCAGCTAAGTTACATATATATGCAACTAATTAATGCCTATGCATATGCAGAGAGAGAATGGTTTTGTTTATGAATTTGGAAATAATGATTTATATTTTCCTAGTGTTTCAGGGATCATAAGACACTTTTATATATCTATCATCGATTTTCCCCCATGTGTCTGTCAGTTTGTTGTACTGTGGGGACTTACGTGTTGCTGTGATGCTGGAAGCTATGCCACCAGTATTCAGATACCAGCAGGGTCACCCATGCTGGATAGGTATCAGCTGAGCTTCCAGACTAAGACATACTAGCAAGAAAGAACCAGCAGTCTACTTCTGAAAAGAATTAGCCAGTGAGAACCGTATGGATAACAGCAGAACATTGTCTGATACAGTGCTGGAAGATGAGACCAGGTTGGAAGGCACTCAAAAGACGACTGGGGAAGAGCTACCTCCTCAAATTAGAGTTGACCTTAATGACATGGGTGAAATTAAGCTTTGGGGACCTTCATTTGCTGATGTGGCACAACTCAGAATGACAAGAAACAGCTGCAAACGTCCATTAATAATCAGAATGTGAAATGTACAAAGAATGAATCTAAGAAAATTGGAAATTGTCAAAAATGAAATGGAATGCATAAATAACAACATCCTAGGCATTAGTGAGCTGAAATGGACTGGTATTGGCCATTTTGAATCAGACAATCATATGGTCTACTATGCTGGAAATGTCAACTTGAAGAGGAATGGCATTGCATTCATCTCAAAAAGAACATTTCAAGAAATCTATCCTGAAGTACAACGCTGTCAGTGATAGGATAATATCCAAACGCCTACAAGGAAGACCAGTTAATACGACTATTATTGAAATTTACACACCAACTACTAAGGCCAAAGATGAAGAAATTGAAGATTTTTACCAGGTTCTGCAGTCTGAAATTGATCGAACATGCAATCAGGATGCATTGATAATTACTGGTGATTGGAACGTGAAAGTTGGAAACAAAGAAGAAGGATTGGTAGTTGGAAAATGCGGCCTTGGTGATGGAAAGGATGCTCGAGATTGCATGATAGAATTTTGCAAAACCAATGACTTCTTCCTTGCAAATTCCTTTTTTCACCAACATAAATGGCGACTGTCTTAGTCATCTAGTACTGTCATAACAGAAATACCACAAGTGGATGGTTTTAAAGAAGAGAAGTTTATTTCCTCACAGTCAAAGTAGGCTAGAACTCCAAATTCAGGGCGTCAGCTCCAGGGGAAGGCTTTTTCTCTCTGCTGGCCTTCTTCTTTGGTGTTCCCCTAGACTAGGAGCTTCTCTGTGCAGGGACCCCGGTCCAAAGGACGCGCTCTGCTCCCGGCACTGCTTTCTTGATAGTATGAGGTCCCCAACTCTCTGCTTGCTTCCCTTTCCTTTTATCTCTTGCAAGATAAAAGGTGGTGCAGGCCACACCTCAGGGAAACTCCCTTTACATTGGATCAGGGATGTGACCTGGGTAAAGGTGGTGTTACAATCCCACCCTAATCTTCTTTAACATAAAATTACAATCACTAAATGGAGGACAACCTCAAAATTCTGGGAATCATGGCCCAGCCAAACAGATACACACATTTTTGGGGGGACATAATTCAAACCATGACAGCGACTATACATATGGACCTCACCAGAAGGAATACACAGGAATCAAATCGACTACATCTGTGGAAAGAGATGGTGGAAAAGCTCAATATCATCATTCAGAACAAGGCCAGGGACCAACTGTGGAACACACCATCAATTGCTCATATGCAAGTTCAGGTTGAAACTGTAGAAATTTAGAACAAGTCCACGAGAGCCAAAGTAACACCTTGAGTATATCCCACCTGAATTTACAGACCATCTCAAGAATAGATTTCAAGCGTTGAACACTAACGGCTGAAGACCAGACAAGTTGTAGAATGACATCAAGGATGTCATACATGAAGAAAGCAAGAGGTCGTTAAAAAGACAGGAAAGAAACAAAAGACCAAAATGGTTGTCAGAAGAGATTCTGAAACTCGCTCTTGAACATCAAGTAGCTAAAGCAAAAGGAAGAAATGATGAAGTAAAAGAAGTGAACAGAAGATTTCAAAGGGTAGCTCGAGAAGGCAAGGTAAACTATTATAATGACGTGCAAATATCTGGAGATAAAAAACTAAAAAGGAAGAACATGTTTGGCGTTTCTCAAGCTGAAAGAACTGAAGAAAAAATTCAAGCCTCTCGAGTTGCAATAGTGAAGGATTCTATGGTGAAAATATTAAATGATGCAGGAAGCATCAAAGGAAGATGGAAGGAATACACAGAGTCATTATACCAAAAAAAATTGGTAGATGTTCAACCATTTCAAGAGGTAACATATAATCAGGAACCAATGGTACTGAAAGAAGAAGTCCAAGCTTCACTAAGGCAGTGGCAAAAAACAAGTCTCCAGGAATTGACGGAATATCAATTGAGATGTTTCAACAAAGGGATGCAGCACTGGAAGTGCTCACTCATCTCTACCAAGAAATTTGGAAGACAGCTACCTGGCCAACCTACTGGAAGAGATCCATATTTATGCCTATTCCCAAGAAAGGTGATCCAACAGAATGTAAAAATTATCGAACAATATCATAAATATCACAGGCAAGTAAATTTTTCCTGAAGATCATTCAAAAGTGACTCCAGCAGTATATCAACAGAGAACTGCCAGAAATTCAGGCCGAATTCAGAAGAGGACATGGAACCAGGACTATCATTACTGATGTCAGATGGATCCTGGCTGAAAGCAGAGAATACCAGAAAGATGTTTACCTGTGTTTCATTGACTATGCAAAGACATTCAACTGTGTGGGTCATAAAAAATTATGGCTAACATTACAAAGAATGGGAATTCCAGAACACTTTAGTGTACTCATGAGGAACCTGTACATAGATCAAGAGGCAGTTGTTTGAACAGAACACAGGGATACTGCATGGTTTAAAGTCAGGAAAGCTGTGAGTCAGGGTTGTATCCTTTCACCACAGCTATTAAATCTGTATGATGAGCAAATAATCTGAGAAGCTGGACTATATGAAGAAGAACACAGCATCAGGATTGGAGGAAGACTCATTAACAACCTGCGTTATGCAGATGACACAACCTTGCTTGCTGAAAGTGAAAAGGACTTGAAGATCAAAGACCACAGCCTTTAGAGACTTCCAGCAAAATGGCGCTCTAGGCAGAAGCACCATGCCATCCCTCCACATCAAATATCCGAAAAACTAAGCCAAACAGAGAAAACAACAATCCTGAAACCTAAAACATCAAATGAAGAGATAAAGAACTCAGCAAAGCACCAATGGAGTGAGAAAACTGACAGAGAATGGAGAGTGAGGAGAGATACACGCAGAGGTCCCCTATCAGCTAACGTAGCACGGATCCACCATCTAGGACTCCTATCAAAGACCAGCAAATAGGGGGTAGAAGAAAGCAGCTTCACGAAGCTTCCAGCGGGAGACAGAAAAACTGGTAATTTGCAAT
>NW_004443995.1:2022807-2024224 GCF_000243295.1 Trichechus manatus latirostris
AAATCCAACACCTCTACAACAAAAAGACAAATAATCCTGTTAAAAAAAGGGCAAAGGAAATGAACAGACACTTCACCAAAGAAGACATTCAAGCGGCCAACAGACACATGAGGAAATGCGATCACTAGCCATTAGAGAAATGCAAATTAAAACCACAATGAGACACCATCTCACCCCCATTAATGGCATGAATCAAAAACACTGGAAATAGCAAATGTTGTAGGGGCTCCGGGGAGATGGGAACTCTTATGCACTGCTGGTGGGAATGCAAAATGATACAACCATTTTCGAAAATGATATGGCACTTCCTTAGAAAACTAGATATAGACATGCCATATGATCCAGGAATCCCACTCCTAGGAATATATCCTAGAGAAATAAGTGTCATCACTTAAATAGACATATGCACACCTATGTTCATGGCAGCATTGTTCACAATAGCAAAAAGATGGAAACAATCTAGATGCCCATAAACAGATAAATGGATGAACAAACTATGGTACATACACACAATGGAGTATTACACAAAAATAAAGAACAATGATGAATCTGTGAAGCATTTCATAACATGGATGAAACTGGAGGACATTATGCTGAGTGAAATAAGTCAATCACAAAAGGACAAATATTGTATGAGACCGCTATTGTAAAAACCCATGCAAAAGTTCACACACAAAAAGTAACAATCTTTGTTGGTTACCACGGATGGGAGGGGTGGGGGGGGAAATACTAAATAGGGAATGGATAAGTGGTATCTTTGGTGAAGGGTGAGACAGTACACAATACTGGGGAAACCACCACAACTTGTACAAAGAAAGGTCATGGAAGCTCCATAGACACATCCAAACTTCCTGAGGGACTGAATTGCTGGGTGGAGGGCTGTGGGGACCATGGTCTCAGGGAACATGTAGCTCAATTGGCATAACACAGTTTATAAAGTCAATGTTCTCCATTCTACCTTGGTGAGTAGTGTCTGGGGTCTTAAAAGCCTGTGAGCAGCCATCTAAGATACTCCACTGGTCTCATCCCTTCGGGAGCAACGGGGAGTGAAGAGAACCAGATACAAGGAAAAGATTAGTCCAAAGGACTAATGGGCCACAGCTACCAAGGCCTCCACCAGACTGAGTCCAGTACAGCTAGATGGTGTCCAGCTACCACCACTGACTGCTTTGACCAGTATCACAACAGAGTGATGTTGAAAATCTGAACAGACCCATAACAAGAGAAGAGATTGAAAACAGAATAAAAAAACTCCCAACAAAAAAAGCCCTGGCCCAGATGGCTTCACTGGAGAATTCTACAAAACATTCACAGAAGACCTTGTACCAGTACTACTCAAGCTATTTCAGAGCATAGAAGAGGAAGCAACACTTCCAAATTCATTCTATGAAGCCAGCATAACGCTGATACCTAAACC
>NW_004443995.1:2025596-2030729 GCF_000243295.1 Trichechus manatus latirostris
TGTGGTGTTGGCGAAGAATATTGAATATATCATGGACTGCCAAAAGAACCAACAAATCTGTCTTGGAAGAAGTACAACCAGAATGCTTCTTAGAAGCAAGCATGGTGAGACTACATCTTACATACTTTGCTCATGTTGTGTGGAGAGATCAGTTCCTGGAGAAGGACATCATGCTTGGTAAAGTACAGGGTCAGCAAGAAAGAGGAAGACCCTCAGTGAGATGGATTGACACAGTGGCTGCAACAATGAGGTCAAGCATTACAACGATTGTGAGCATGACAGAGGAGCGGGCAGTGTTTCTTTCTCTAGTTCATAGAGTTGCTATGAGTCGGAAGCGACTAGAAGGCACCTAACAACAACATCAATTTTATTTTCACAACAATTCTATGAGGTAATTATTGTTACTTTCATTTCACAGGTGAGACTAGCGAGGTTCAGAGAGACAGGGCTGGGACAGGGACCCCCTTATATATAATGCCAAGGCCCGGGATCCTTCCCTACCCTAGAATATCTGCAGAAAGCATGCCCAGCCTCAGGATGGACACAGAGAAAATGATGAGATCCCAAGCCAGCCAACCCTGAATGGCCATTCCATCCAAAGGTTTTGTCCTTATGATTGAAAATTGATTGAATTTGTAGCCATTGTATCCACTATCATAGTCTCTGATGCATTTACAATATGTAAACATAAAAAAAGTTCTTGCCCTTCCAGGTTTATTAGTTAATACATCATATCAATACAAGATGTACTTCTATGCTACAACTGTGGGGAATTGATAATTGTTACAATGGTTTGGCACTTAAGTGCCTGATGTTTTATTTCCCTCTCTAACCTAAGAACTGTAAGCATATCACTGAAATGATTTCAATTTCAGTAATATTTATAATTGCAAAAACTTGGAAACAAACTAAATCCAACCACAGGCAATACATAGAATATAAATCATAAGTATATACAATGGAGTACAGGTACTAACATTTAAAAAAGAAACATATTGTAGAAGACTATTTATTGGCATGGAAAAATATCCATGATGACAAAATAAACAGCATGTTCTCAAGTTTATAATTTTTTTAAAAAGTATGTGTACTATATGTACGTGCCAGAGAAAGGACTGAAAAAAAAAAAATAAGTTGCCATCAAGTTGATTCCGATTCATGGCAGAATAGAACTGTGCCCCATAGGATTTTTAATGGCTGATTTGTTGGAAGTATATTGCCAGGCCATTCTTCTGAGGCACCTCTGGGTAGACTTGAACCTTGAAACTTTTAGTTAGTAGCCAAGAGTGTAAACCATTTGTTCCATTCAGGCACTCCAGAGAAAGACCGGAAGGCTATATAACCAGAGGGTACGACCAGATAGTGAAATTACAGAGAATTTTTGTTTGTTTTATATTTGTCCTTTTCTGTGTTTCTCAAGTTTTCTATATTGAGGATGCCTTCATTTTGAAGTCGGGTAGGGAAAGTGTTATTACATGACAAGTCAGTACCTTTATATTGTACAAATCTTTAGGCACATTTGTAAAGATTTTGTTCTGGGTCCCAGTTAGGTTCCAGGCAGATCACTGTCAAAGCCCTGCCTAGTCTGTGATGAAAGTGTCCTCATGCCACAGAGCAGGGCCCAGATCTCCACATGAATGGCCTCTTCAATGTACCACAACAGGGAAAGATTCTTTTCCCCAAAAATTATTTATAAAAAAAAACAAACCAGTTACTGTTGAGTTGATTCCAACTCATGGCAACCCCATGCGTGTCAGAGTAGAAACGTGCTCCACAGGATTTTCAAGGCTGTGACCTTTCAGAAGCAGATCACCAGGCCTGTCTTCCAAGGCGCATCTGGGTGGGTTCAAACTGCCAGCCTTTTGGATAGTAGTTGAGCATGTAGCCATTTGCACCACTGAAGGACTCTGAACTTCTCTATAGAAGGTTGGAATTTTCCCCCTGAAAAAGAACATATTAAGCTAAATTAAAGCTTCCATACAACTAATATGTCTATTTCTATCTTACATTTTCATTCTTTGGTAAGGTGAACTGTGTATGAGAAAATGGAGATTTAAAGCATTAAAAAAAATTACATGAGGAACGTAAAATGATATGCTGATTGTGCTTGTGTGTATGTGGAAGAAGGGGTTGACTTGAATTATCCACGGAATTATCTATTTCCACCCACTATAAATGTGTCAACCACCCTTTAATGGTGAGATAAGTTTAAAACACCATTATTTTATTCTAATTATATGAATTGAAGAACTGCAACAAAACTTTATAAGTATCTGCATTTATATAATTTGAATTTTTAGTAGCTCTTTTAAAAAGTCACTAGCAATATTGGTTGTTTGTACCTGAAATTTAAACAATCAGCTTTAGCAAAATAAGATCAATTTTTATATTCTATGGTACTTAGAACATAAAAAAGCCTTCTACAAATTCCAAAAGACTTCCTATTTTTAGAAATCACCATAATCCTTACCTCCAGGGAAAGAAATCTGTGGTATGGCCTTTTGAATCTTTTTTTTTTTTTTAATGGATGTGAGTTTGAGAATTTTTACACTAAATTTAAAGTTTTAATCTGTTAAGATTCCTACGATAGTATAAAGAAATCCTCTGTTCTGGCTATTCTGACTCTATCAAGACTTCATAATGTTCATCGTTCCAGTGATTAAAAAATATACAATGTCCCTTTAAAAGAAATATTTTGAAGATCAGAATTTTTTTTTGAGTTTTTTTATTGTTGTAGTTTAAATGAAGTTTACATCTAAAGTTAGTTTCCCATACAAAAATTTATACATACATTGTTCTGAGACCCTAATTGTTCTCCCCATACTGTGACAGCACACTCCTCCTTTCCACCCCTGATTTCCCATGTCTATTCAACCAGCTCCTAACCCTCTCTGCTTTCTCATCTCACCGCCGGACAGAAGCTGCCCATTTAGTCTCATGTATCTACTTGAGCTAGGAACCACACTCTTCACGAGTATCATTTTATGTCCCACAGTCTAGTCCAATCTTTGTCTGAAGAGTTGGCCTCGGAAATTGTTTTAGTTCTGGGCCGACAGAGAATCCGGGGGCCATGCTTTCCAGAGTTCCTCCAGTCTCAGTTAGACCATTAAGTCTGGTCTTCTTACTAGAGATTGAGTTCTGCTCCCCATGCTTCTCCTGCTCCATCAGGGACTCTCTGTTGTGTTCCCTGTCAGGGTGGTCATTGGTGGTAGCTGGGCACCATCTAGTTCTTCTGGTCCCAGGCTAATGAAGTCTCTGGTTTATGTGGCCGTTTCTGTCTCTTGAGCTAATACTTTCCTTGTGTCTTTGGTGTTCTTCATTATCCTTTACTCCAGGTGGTTGGGACCAATCAATGTATCTTAGATGGCCGCTTGCAAGCTTTTAAGACCCCAGACGCCACTCACCAAAGTAGGATGCAGAACATTTGAAGATGAGTATTTTAAATACAGTCATGCCCCACATAACATCCCTTACGTCCCACTGCATATATGTACTAGCCGAAGCTCTCCCAGGGATGCCCACTGCCCCTCCTGGTGCTCAACAACTTCTGCCCCCATGGCATGCACGTGAAGCTCATGGACACTATGGTCCAGAACCTGTCCCCCTCCATCAATGTGCACAAGGTAAACCTGAACATCAGACGCTGTCTCCTCATCATCCGACTCCCAGGAGCTGGAATTGCACCATTACGGCATCAAAGTCGTTTCCTGTGGGTGCAAGTCGCGGAATGAAGAAGCTTCTCCAGAAGTTCCCCGACATGAGCAGTCTGCAGGACATCAGTGAGCTGCTGGCCAAGGGCGCTGGGCTGTCAGAAAGCAAACGGGAGCCAGCGGACAAGCACAACATTACAACATTACAGAGCTGGCAACATGCGGGCAACATGCGGGCCCAGGAGAGCGCCATGGGCTCACTGACATCAGTCCTGGATGACGCTGCAGCACATCAAGATTCGGGAGGGTGTTGGGCAGGCAACGTGCTGTTCCACAGCGTCCTGCACAAGAGGGAGGAGCTATTGGCCATGCTGGCCCCCAGGGAGGAGCGGCTGCGCTGAAGGCCCAAAGGCAGGACCAGCAGGCCCGCGACGTGCAGCGCAAGGGGAGCAGCAAGAGGCCACAAGGAGAGGCTGGCGGGCATGAAGAGGGCACCGGGCAGAGGCCCATGGGGACAGTGATGCCGAGGACCAGGGGCCCCGCCAGAGGCCGAGGGGACCAGCTGGCCTGAAGAGAAGGAGCATGAAGCTCAGTATTTCCACCAGGCGTGGACGAGGAGCCTGATGAGGACATGTACCCCGGGCTGACCAAGCGGAGACAGCCTGCCGGGCCTCCACGCAAGAAGGGGTGTGACCCGAGGTCTCCAAAGCCCAAGGGCAGGTGCCGCGAGCCCAGGCCAAGCTGGGGCGCAGAAGGCTGCCCTGAGTGTCTGCAGGGCAGAGAGAGCGCCCAGGCCTGAGCCCCAGCAAGGCCTTGGGAACGCCCCAGATGGGGGCCGGCCAAGAGACGCTTCCCTGGGGCTCCCGCAGGCTCCAGGTTCAGCCTTCCGTTTCTTCTAATAAAGGAGTATTTCCCTAACTCCACCCCCACCCCCACAATAAATGACTGACATTCCCAGAAAGAGAAGAAGAAAACCTCTCCTCTCCTTTCTCCGGGGATTCCCACAGCCCTACTCTGTAGCAAGCCGGCCCCGCATCCCCCACCCTTGAGAACGACGCCCCTGCAACTGGGAGGAGTGGGCGCCCAATCCTGCTCCCAAGGCCTGGGCCCACGGGGCAGGCGCGCCCCGATGGCGGAGATCAGGCCCCTGCTGCCCACCAGGCCTGGAAACTCCTGTCGTGACCTCCACAGTGCTACCAGGCGCAAGCCGGTTTGGACCTGCGCAGCGCTCACCTGAGGCATCCACAGCTCCCAGCCAACCTCCAAACAACAACCCCCAGCCCCTGCCTGCCCCGTGGACCCAGGTTTTCGAACACATCCAAATCACATAATGTCCTATTTCACAATGAGTTTATCGTAAACGTTAAGAAATGCATACCTGTACATACCAAGTCCCATTTTGCCTCCATCAAAAGCTTCCAATGAATAGAAATAACATTGTAGCTGAATACTATGAAGACATTTTTTTATTTTACATATATAT
>NW_004443995.1:2040735-2041882 GCF_000243295.1 Trichechus manatus latirostris
AAATGCAGATCCAAACTACAATGAGATATCATCTCACCCCAACAAGGCTAGCATTAATCCAAAAAACACAAAATAATAAATGCTGGAGAGGTTGTGGAGACACTGGAACGCTTATACACTGTTGGTGGGAATGTAAAATGCTACAACTACTCTGGAAATCCATTTGGTGCTTCCTTAAAAAGCTAGAAATAGAAGTACCATACGATGCAGCTATCCCGCTCCTTGGACTATATCCTAGACAAACAAGAGCCATCACATGAATAGATATATGCACACCCATGTTCATTGCAGCATTGTTCACAATAGCAAAAAGATGGAATCAACCTAGGTGCCCATCAATGGATGAATGGATAAACAAATTATGGTATATCCACACAATGGAATATTATGCAATGGTAAAGAAAAACGATGAAGCTGTGAAACTTCATATAACACAGTGGAAGCTGGAACTTATTATGCTGAGTGACTGTAGTCAGTCACAGAAGGACAAATACTGTATAAGGCCATTATTATAAAAACTCAAGAAAAGGTTTAAACACAGAAGAAAACATTCTTTGATAGTTATGGGTGTGGGGAGGGAGGGTGAGGGTTATTCACTAAGTAGATAGTAGATAAGAATCATCTTAGGTGAAGGGAAGGACAGCACAAACTACAGGGGAATTCAGCACAACTGGACTAAACCAAAGCTAAGAAGTTTCCTGAATACAGTCAGTTACTTTGAGAGACAGAGTAGCAGGGATAGGGGGTCTGGGGACCATACTTTCAGGGGACATCTAGGTCAATTGTCCTAACAAAGCTTATTAAGAAAATGTTCTGCATCCTACTTTGGTGAGTGGCATCTGGGGTCTTAAAAGCTTGCAAGCGGCCACCTAAGATGCATCAATTTGTCCCAACCACTTGGAGTAAAGGAGAACGAAGAACACCAAAGACACAAGGAAAGTATTAGCCAAGGAGACAGAATGGGCCACATAAACCAGAGACTTCATCAGCCTGGGACCAGAAGAATGAGATGGTACCCAGCTACCTCCAATGACTGTCCTGACAGGGAACACTCCAGAGGGTCCCTAATGGAGCAGTGGAAGGATGGGGAGAAGAACTCAAATTCTAGTAAGAAGACCAGAATTAATGGTCTGAGTGAGACTGGAGG
>NW_004443995.1:2043229-2051686 GCF_000243295.1 Trichechus manatus latirostris
TGTAGTTAATGTTTTGATTTTGTCCCTTTCTTCTTTTTTGATGTGTGCCTTTATTGCTATAAATTGTCCTCTGAGGACTGACTTTGCTGTGTTGCAAATGTTTTGGTATGATGTTTTTTCATTCTTGTTTGAGTCTAGGAATTTCTTGATTCCATATTTGATTTCTTCTATTACCCAGTGGTTTGTAAGCAGGGTGTTATTCAGTTCCCATGTAATTGATTTTTTTCCCCCGTTCTTTCTGTTATTAATTTCTACCGTGATGGCATTGTGGTCAGAGTAGATACTTAGAATTATCTCAACTTTTTAGATCTTGTTGAGGATTGCTCTGTGGCCTAAGATGTGGTCTATTCTGGAGAACGTTCTATGTGCATTGGAAAAGAATGTGTACTTTGCAGCTGTTGGATGGAGTGCTCTATATATGTCTATGAAGTCAAGTTGGCTGATTGTGCCCTTTAGGTCTTCTGTATCTTTGCTGACTTTCTTTTTAGATCTTCTGTTCTTTACTGAGAGTGGTGTGTTGAAGTCTCCTACTATTATTGTGGGACTGTCAATTTCTATTTTCAGTACTGTTAGAGTTTGTTTTATGTATTTTGGAGCTCTGTCATTGGGTGTGTAGATGTTTATTATGGTTATGTCTTCAATATGATTCATCCCGTTAATCATTAGACAGTGTCCTTCTTTGCCTTTTATGGTGGATTTTGTCTTAAAGTCTATTTTATCTGAGATTTGTATTACCACTCCTGCTGGTTTTTGGTAGTTGTTAGCTTGATATATTTTTTTCTAACCTTTGGTTTTTAAAAAGTTCATGTCTTTGTTTCTAAGGTCTGTCTCTTGTACACAGCATATTGATGGACCCTATTTTTGTTAATCCATTCTGTCACTCCCCATCTATTCATGGGTGCATTCAGGCCACTTACAGTCACTGTAATTACTGATAGATGTGAGTTTATTGCCGTCATTTTGTAGTGCTTTTTTTTGTGGTGCTGACGTTTTCTTTGTTCTTACTCTCGTGTGCTGAATTCCTTCTGTTTGTGGATTTTTTTTTTTCATTTCTTTTGTTTTTATGAGAGTTTATGTTTTTCCTCTATATTTTTATGAGTATGTTTGTTAACTTTCTTTGTGGTTACCATGAAATTTGCCTTTATTTTTCTAAGTTTGATGCAGTATATTATTACTTAGTATCGCCTTGCCTTCCTCTCCATTAGAAGGTTCTATACTTACACCATTTATTCCCTCTTTTATTGTTCTGATGTTGTTGTCATTTCCAGATTAACTGCTCTGATTCCATGTTGTATTTCTTTTGGTTTTGGGTAGTCCTTGAGAGTTCATTTCCTAGATTGGTATCTGGCTGGTATGATCGTGCATCCTAGATTCGGGCTGATGTCTGATGTTGTTTGTTCTCTGATTGAGGGACTCCCTTTAATAATTCTTGTAAGTTTGGTTTGGTTTTTACATATTCCCTTAACTTCTTTTTATCTGGAAATGTCCTAATTTCACCATCATATTTGAATGAGAGTTTTGCAGATTATATTATTCTTGGCTGGCAATTTTATTCTTTCAAGGTTTTATATATGTCATCCCATTGCCATCTTGCCTGCATAGTTTCTGCCGAATAATCTGAGCTGAGTCTTATTGTTTATCATCTGTATGTGACTGCTTGTTTTTCATGAGCTGCTCTCAGGATTCTTTCATTGTCTTTGGTTTTGGCGAGTGTGATTTGGATATGCCTTGGTGATTTTCTTTTGGGGTCTATCCTATATGGGGTTCACTGAGCTTCTTGGATGGCCAGTTTTTCATCTTTCATGATATTAGGGAAGTTTTCTGTCAGCAGTTCTTCAATGATCCTCTCTGTGTTTTCTGTTTTCTCTCCCTGTTCTGGAACTCTGGTCACTCGAAAATTTTTGCTTTTGATTGTATCCCACATAATTCTCAGGGTGTCTTCATTTTTCTTTGTTCTTTTTTCTGAGTTTTCTTCAAACAGAGTTGTATCCAAGTGTTTCTCTTCAATTCCACTGATCCTGTCTTCCACTGTTTCAAATCTCCTCAGCCCTTCTATGACACTGTCCATTTCTGAAATCTTGTTGTTTATCTTTTGGATTTCTAATTGTTGTTTTTGTATGATTTCTAGTTGCGAATTTATTTTGGCATTTTGTTACTGCATTATTTTCCTGAATTCTTTCATTTTTTTCGTCTGTATTTTCCATGAATTTGTCTGCATTTTCCATGAATTTGTCTACTTTTTCCTCATTTTTGTCTGCTTTTTGCTTCAGCTCTTGGATAATTCTCAGTATTAGAGATTTGAATTCCCTATCAGGTAGTTCTCATGCCTTTTCTTCTACTGGAAAGTCGTTTGGTGTTTTTGTTTGGATACCTACTGGAACCATCCTGTCCTGTTTTTGTAAATGTTTTGATATTTTCTGCTTTCTTCGGGGCATTCTGTAGTTATTTTTCTAGTTTATTGATTGTAGTTTTTTTTTTTGTTTTGTCCTTTTTTTTTAAATTTGGCTATGTCTGAGCATGCGGGCTGTGTGTTCTTTGTTGTATGTTTGCCTGTGTGCATGATACTTTTGGCCTCCTTCTCCAATAGGTAGGGTCAGTCACTTAGATATGGTATAGCAGTACAGGCCTAGCTGAAGAGGAGTTGCTAGGATTCGTTGTTTGTGGCACTTACTACAGCCACCAGGGTGAGTTGATAATGACTGCAGGGCAGGTTTCAGTAGGCCGTGGTTGTCCTGTTTGGTGGTGTGATGTTAAGTGCACAGTGCAGGTAGGCAGGATGGAGGGGGGAGATTGTGATGTGTGGAGCTAAGATGAGTATGGGAGAGAGGAGATAGGAGCCAGAGCCAAAAACATAAAAACAAACAAAAAAAGTGCTATGGAGCTTGCCGTTGGAGTGGAGAGATGAGAGACTATGAAATTGAGAAAAACAGAAAGGGGAAGAAGAAGATAAAAAGAAAAGAGTGAATAAATAAAAAATTTAAAAAAAAAACACAAAGCTCCCAGGGATCCCACTGGTGCAGCTATGAGGTCTGGGGAAGTTGTTCCCAGATGTTGAAGTACAGCCTGGCTAGAAGGCGTAGAGGTATCACTCAGCACCAGGTATTTATGGGACAGGAAGATAAGGAAGGTATTGAGAGACGAGATACTGAGTAACGAAGAAAGGGAAAAAGGGAAATGAAAAAAAATTTTTACAAAAAGAACAAGAAAAACCCCTCAAAAACAGAAAAAAAAACCATGAAAAATGAAATGTCCTCAGGGATCCCTCTGTACATCTGCACAAGCTGAGCAGTTAGGTGTCAAGCCTCGCAGCACTGCCTGGCCAGAACGGGCTCCCAAATCGAGAAAAGAAAAAGAAAACAAACAAACAGTTCAAAACAAACAAACAAGAAAATCCCCGGGATCCCACCAGTGTGGCAGCACGGACCAGGAAGCAGTTCCACACTCGAGCGGAGCTCCACAGCCCCTCAGGAAGAAGCAAAGATAGCGCACGGAGCCAGGTATTTGAGCAAAAGGAGGGGGAGGTGGTGAGAGGTAAGGAAGAAATCAAAAGAAGGGGGAACAAACAACACCAGCAGCCAACACCAGCAGCCAAAAAATGGCACTCAGAGAGTCAGCCAGTGCAGGCGGGTAGAATCCAAGCAGCCGGTTCTTCCCGGCCAAGAGACTGTGGCCATGGGAAGCAGAGGAGGCCGAGTGGGGGTGAAGAAGGGTGTGGGGTGGGAAAGCGTGTATCGCCAGTTACCAGTTGTTCTGTCTCCTGCTGGAAGCTCCATGAAGCTGCTTTCTTGTAACCTCTCTTTGCTGGTCTCTGAAAGGAGTCCAAGATGGCAGATCCATGCTGCGTTAGCTGATAGGAGATCTCTGCATGTATGTCTCCTCCCTCTCTGTTCTCTGTCAGTTTCTTATCCCATTTGGTGCTTGGCTGAGTTTTTTATCTCTTCATTTGATGTTTAGGGTTTCAAGATTGCTGTTTTCTCTGTTTGGCTTAGTGTTTTGGATCTTTGCTGTGGAGGGATGGCATGGTGCTTCTTCCTAGAGCACCATGTTGCCAGAAGTCTCGTGAAGACATTTTTGAAAGCTGATTGGGAATATTTTGTTTCATCCATTTTTGCCATTCAAAGCCCCACAGAATTGGAGGCTGGCCCCAAGCCCCCATTCTGTAAGGTGATTGCAATAGAACCTAGAGACCATGATCCAAAACAGCAGAGCCCACCACCCTACTACCAGTGCAAAGTTGAATCTTTCCAACTAAAGCACATCTGTCTTTCCCATTGTCCAGGCTGATTCCACCCAGACTTTGAGAGGATTATGTCCTCGTGTAAATGTGATTTAAATTTTATCTGTGAAAGCAATTACACAATTGCTTCCTGGTTTTAAATTCTTGCTTTGCAACAAAGACAATTCCCCATTCCACTAGCGAGGTTATCTACTTTTCAGTTCTTCTTCCCTAAAAATCCAAAACAAGGACTGATGAAATGGGAGTGGAAATGGGTAGAAGAGCTATAAGGTGTGCCACATCAGCAAATGAAGGTCCCAGAAGATTTACCCCATACACATCATTAAGATCAATCCTACTTTGATGAGGCACCTCTCCTCAGTTGTATTTTGAGTTCCTCCCAATCTGAGGGCTCATCTTCCAGCACTTTATTCAGCGATGTTCTATTTCTTTCCATAAGGTTTTCATTACTAACTTTTGGAAGTAGATTATCAGGTCTTCCTTCCTAGTGAGAATTGACACAATGGCTACAAAAATGGGCTCAAACATACCAAAGATTGTGAGGATTACACAGGACTAGGCACTGTTTCATTCTGTTACACAAAAGGTTGCCATGAGTTGGAGTTGACTGCAACTATTAACAACAGAGCTGTAAGGGATCTGCCTTGGTAGCGTGAGTTAAGGAAAGCTCTAAATGTTCCAAACGAGAGATATCCTCTGAACTAGAAGAGCATCCTAAGGATTAGGTACTGTCAGAATGCATGGATCAATCAGTCCTTATATGAGAACGTGGATAAAGGGAGCGAAGGAAGATATCACTTTCTAGGAGAGCAAGGTTTTTTCTTTTTTTTTACAGTTATTTTTATGATTGTAAAAAATACTAAACTATAGCATGTTTAAGGACAAAGAATTATTGAAAAGAAATTTTAAAAATTATACAAAATCCCACTACCCAGATGGAATTAAAATGGATATTTCGATGTGTGTCTTTTGTGTTATTCTGTAACCATCTGTCCATCTGCCCATCTATCTATTTAGTTCAACTTGCTTCACCAACTTTGGGTTCAAATTCAATGGTGTCTCTAATTTTTTTTAAATTATTCAGTAGATAGAGAAAACACACACATACAAACAATATCTCTCTCGTATCAAATGAAATAAAAATACAGAAACAAAAGGAATTCAGCACAGGACAGTAAGAGGAACAAAGAAATCATCACTACAGAAAAAAGCACTACAAAATGACAGAAATAAACTCACACCTATTAATAACAACACTGAAAGTAAATGGCCTAACAGCACCCATAAAGAGAGAGAGTGACAGAATGGATAAAAAAAAGATCCTTCAATATACTGTCTACAAGAGACAAACCTTAGAAACAAAGACATAAATTTATTAAAGGTCAAATGATGGAAAAAATATATGAAGCAAACAGCTACCAAAAAAGAGCAAGAGTGGCAATACTAATTTGACATAAAATAGTCTTTAAAACAAAAACCACCATAAAAGACAAAAAAGGTCATTACATCATGATTAAAGGGCCAATCCATCATGAAGACAGAACCATAATAAATATCTACGCACTCAATGACAGAGCTCCAAAATACATAAAACAAGCTTTAACAGCAATGAAAAGAGAAATTGACAGTTCCATTATAATAGTAAGAGACTTCAACACACCACTCTCAGAAAAGGACAGAATGTCTAGAAAGAAACTCAGTTCAGAAGATCTAAAGGCCATAATCAACGAACTTGAACTCATAGACATATATAGAACACTCCACCCGGCAGCTGAAAAGTACACATTCTTTTCCAATGCACTTGGAATGGTCTCAGGAATAGACCACATCTTAGGTCACAAAGCAACCCTCAACAAAATCCAAAACACTGAGATAATACAAAATACTTGCTCTGATCGCAACACCATCAAAGTAGAAAATAACAACAGGAAGAGCAAGGAAAAAATTAAATACATGGAAACTAAATAACACCCTGCTTAAGAACCACTGAGTAATAGAAGAAATCAAAGATGGAATAAAAAAATACCTAGACTCAAATGAGAATGAAAACACATCATACCAAAACCTTTGGGACACAGCAAAGGCAGTCCTCAGAGGACGATTTATAGCAATAGATGCACACATCAAAAGAGAAGAAAGCGACAGAATAAAAACATTAGCTTCGGAGTTCTGGCAAAATGGTGCTCTAGGCGGAAGCACCACACCGTCCCTCCACAGCAAAGACCCGAAAAACTAAGCCAAACAGAGAATACAACAATCCTGAAACCCTAAAACATCAAATGAAGAGATAAAGAACTCAGCCAAGCACCAAATGGAGTGAGAAAACTGACAGAGAATGGAGAGCGAGGAGAGATTCATGCAGAGGTCCCCTACCAGCTAACGCAGCGTAGATCCACCATCTTGGACTCCTACTGGAGACCAGCAAATGGGGGTACGAGAAAGGAGCCTCATGGAGTGTCCAGCGGGAGACAAAACAACCGGTAATTTGCGGTGTGAGCTTTCCCACCCCCCACCCCTCTTCGCCCCGGCTCGGCCTCCTCTGCTTCCTGCAGCCACGGTCTCTTGACTGGGAAGCGCCGGCTGCTTGGATTCCACACACCCAATTGGGCGGCTCTCTGGGCGCCATTTGTTGGCTGCTACTGTTGCTGTTTTTTTTTTTTTTTTGCTTCTTTTGATTTCTCACATGCCTATCGCAACCTCCCCCTCCTTTTACTCAAGTGCCTGGCTCCATGCACGATCTTTGCTTCTTCCTGAGGGGCTCCCGAGCACCAGCAATTTGTGATATACACTTTCCCACTCTCTAAACTTCTTCGCCCACACTCTGCCTCCTCTGCTTCTCACGGACACAGTCTCTTGTCCAGAGACACCAGCCCGCACTAGCTGGCTCTCTGAGTGCTATTTGTTGGCTGCTGGTGTTGCTTTTTTTTTTTTTTCTGCTTCTTTGGATTTCTTGCTTGCCTCTCGCTGCCTCCCCCTCCTTTCGCTCGAGTGCCTGGCTCCGTGCGCCATCTTTGCTTCTTCCTGAGGGGCTGTGGAGCTCCATTCGAGTGTGGAGCTGCTTCCCGGTCAGGGCTACTGCCCTGGTGGGATCCCGGGGCTTTTATTTGTTTGTTCGTTTAGAATTGTTTGTTTTCTTTTCCTTGTCTTGAGTTGGGAGCCCTTTCTGGCCAGGCGGAGCTGCGTGGCAAGGAACTCCCCTTCAGCTTCCACAGAAGTGCAGAGGGATCCCTGAGAACATTTTTTTTTTCCATTGGGTATTTTTTTTTTCTGTTTTTTTTGGGGGGGGGGCTTTCTTGTTCTTTTTTTTTAATTTGTTTTGTTTTCTTTTCCCTCTTTTTCCCTTTTTGTCTTTCTTCATTGCTCAGTTTCTCGTCTCTGTATATATTCCTTCTCTTTCTATTCCAAGAATACCTGGCAATCTATACCTCTAAGCCTTCTAGCCAGGCTGTACCACAACACATGAGAGCAACTTACCCAGACATTATAGCTGCATCGGTGGGATCCCTGGGAACTTTGCCGTTCTTTAACCTTTCTGATTTTTATTTATTCATTCTTTTCTTTTCTTCCTCTTCCCCTTTCTGTTTTTCTCCATTTCATACTTTCTCATCTCTCCATTCCAACGGCAAGCTCCCCTAGCATTCCTTTATATTTGTTTGTATGTTTTTGGCTCCTGTTCTTCTCTCCCCTCTCCCATATCCATCTTAGCTCCACACATAACAATCTCCCCGCTGCATCCTGCCTACCTGTACTGTGCGCTTGACATCACACCACCAAGCAGTACAGGCACAGCCTACTGGAACTTGCCCAGCACTGATTACCAACCCGTCCTAGTGGCTGTAGTAAGTGCCACAAACAACCCGTTACAGTAACTCCTCTTCAGCTAGATCGGTCCTGCTGTACCACATCTGAGTGAATGACCCTGCCTGTTGGGGAAGGAGGTGAAAAGTATTGAGCACAGAGATGAGCAAACAACAAAGAACACACAATCCGCCTGCTCTGACATAGTCAAATTTTTTTTAAAAAAAAATGGACGAAACAAACAAATCTACAATCAATAAACAAGAAAAATAAATACTGAATGCCCTGAAAACAGCAGACAATATCAAAACATTTACAAAAACAGGACAGGATGGTTCCAGTAGGTGTCCAAAATAAAACACCAGATGACTCTCCTCTGGAAGAAAATCCACTAGAACTACCTGATAGGGAATTCAAATCTC
>NW_004443995.1:2057749-2062322 GCF_000243295.1 Trichechus manatus latirostris
TTGTTAACCATTGTCATAGGGCAACATTTGTAGTAACTGTTAAATGAGAAACTATTTTGTTCTGTAAGCCTTCATCTTAAGTGAGAATAATAGCACAATTGGAAGAGCGTAAAAAAAAAAAAAATTCAAGACTAGCCCACTAACTCTTGACATTTAAAAGGTTAATAAAGATTCTGGTATACCAGAAAAAAAGAAAAAAAAAAACATTAGCTTCACAACTAAAACAAATAGAAAGAGAATAGAAAAAGAAGCCCACATCCACCAGAAGAAAGGAAATAATAAAGATCAGAGCAGAAATAAATGAAATAGAAAATAGAAAAAGAATACAAAGAATCAACAAAACCAAAAGTTGGTTCTTTGAAACTGTCAACAAATCAACAAACCACTAGCCAAATTGACAAAAGAAAAGCAGGAGAGGACTCAAATAATCCAAATAAGAAATAAAATGGGGGACATTACACCACACCTAACTGAAATAAAAAAGATCGTAACAGAGTATTATGAAAAACTATGCTCCAACAAATTTGAAAACTAGAGGAAATGGATAAATTTCTAGAAACACACTACCTATCCAAACTATCACAAATTGATGTTGAAAATCTAAACAGAGCCATAACAAGAGAAGAGAATGAAAAGGTAATATTAAAAACTCCCAACAAAAAAAAGCTCTGGCCCTGATGGCTTCACTGGAGAATTCTACAAAATATTCAGAGAAGAGTTTACAACAGTACTACTCAAATTATTTCAGAATATAGAAAAGGAAGGTATGCTTCTAAATTCATTCTATGAAGCCAGCATAACCCTGATAACAAAACCAGGCAAGGACACTACCAAAAAAGAAAATTACAGAGCAAATCTTTCATGAGTATAGATGCAAAAATTCTCAACAAAATTCTTCCCAATAGGAATCAGCATCATATCAAAAAAAATAATACACCACGACCAGTTAGGATTTATACCAGGTATGCAAGGATGGTTCAACATTAGAAAATCAATCAACGTAATCCACCAAATAATTAAAATAAAGGAAAAGTATCACATGATATTCTCTATCGAGACAGAAAAGGCATTTGACAAAGTCAAACACCCATTCCTGATAGACTCTCAATAAAATAGGTATAGGAGGGAAATTTCTCAACATAATAAAGAGCATCTATGCAAAACCAACAGCCAACATCATTGTAAATGGAGAGAAGCTGAAAACATCTCCTTTGAGAACAAGAATGAGACAAGGATGTCCTTTATCACTACTCCTATTAAACTTTGTGCTTGAAGTCCTAGCTAGAGCAATAAGGTAAGAAAAAGAAATAAAGGGCATCCAAGTTGGTAATGAAGAAGTAAAATTGTCCCTATCTGCAGATGATATGTTACTATATATGGAAAACCCAAAAGACTCCATGAGAAAACTACTGGCACTATTAGAAAGATTCAGCAGTGTAGCAGGATACAAGATAAACATACAAAAATCAGCTGGATTCCTACACCAACAAAGAGAATGACAAAAAGGAAACCAGGAAAGCAATATCATTTATAGTACACCTTAAAAAAAAAAAAAGAAACTTAGGAATAAATCTAACAAGGGATGTAAAGGAACTATATAAAGAAAACTACAAAACACTAGAGCAAGAAACAAAAGAGATCTACATAAATGGAAAAACATACCATGTTCATGGATAGGTAGACTCAACACAGTGAAACTGACAATTCTACCCAAAGAAATCTACAAATAGAATGTAATCTCTATCTAAATACCAACAACATTCTTTAAAGAGATGGAAAAAAATCATTATTAACTTTATATGAAAAGGGAAGAGCCCCTGGATAAGTAAAGCATTATTGAACAGGAAGAATAAAGTAGGAGGACTCCCACTACACGACATCAGAACCTACTACACAGCTATGGTAGCCAAAACAGCCTAGTACAGGCACAACGACAGATACATTGACCAATGGAACGGAATCGAGAACCCAGATGTAAATCCATCCACCTATGGTCACCTGATCTTTGACAAGGGCCCCAAGACCATCAAATGGGGAGAAGATGGTCTTTTCTACAAATGGTGCTGGTAAAACTGGATGTCCATCTGCAAAAAAATGAAACAGGGCCCATATCTCACACCATACACAAAAACTAATTCAAAATGGATCAAAGACCTTAGTCTAAAACCAAAACATATAAAGATCATAGTAGAAAAAATAGGAGCAACACTTGAGGCCCTAATGCACGGCATTAACAGGTTACACCCATAACTAACAATATACAAACTCCAGAAGACAAGATAGATAACTGGGATCTTCTAAAAATTAAACACTTATGCTCTTCAAAAGACTTCACCAAAAGAGTAAAAAGAGAACCTACAGACTGGGAAAAAAATTTTGGCTATTACAATTCCGACAAGAGTTTAATCTGTAAAATCTACAGGAAAATCCAACACCTCTACCACAAAAAAAGACAAATAATCCAATTAAAAAATGGGCATAGGAAATGAACCGACACTTCACCAAACAAGACATTTAAGCAGCTAACAGACACATGAGGAAAAGCTTGCAATCACTAGCCATAAGGGAAACGCAAATCAAAACTGCCAACTCACCCTGGCATTACTGGCACGAATCAAAAAAACAGAAAATAACAAATGTTGGAGAGGCTGCGGGGAGATCGGAAATCTTATGCACTGCTGGTGGGAATGCAAAAGGATACAACCATTTTGGAAAATGATATGGTGCTTCCTTAGAAAGCTAGAAATAGAAATACCATATGACCCAGCAATCCCACTCCTAGGAATCTATCCTAGAGAAATAAGAGCCATCAAACAAATCGACATATGCATAACCATGTTCATTGCAGTATTGTTCACAATAGCAAAAAGATGCAAACAACCTAGATGCCCATCAACAGATGAATGGATAAACAAAGTATGGTACATACACACAGTGAAATACTAATCAACAGTAAAGAACAATGATGAATCTGTGAAGCATCGCACTACATGGATGAATCTGGAGGGGATTATGCTGAGTGAAATAAGTCAACCACAAACGGACAAATATTCTATGAGACCGGACTTCCAGGCAACATGGTGCTATAGTCAGAAGCACCATGCTGTCACTCTGCAGCAAAGATCAGAAAAACTAAGTCAAACACAGTCTCATGTCAATCCTGAAACCCTAACCATCAAATGAAGAGATAAAGAACTCAGCCAAGCAGTGAATGGAATAAGAAACTGACCGAGAACAGAGAGTGAGGAGAGAAACACGCAGAGGTCCCCTATCAGCTACTGCAGCACAGATCCGCCATCTTGGACTCCTATCAGAGATCAGCGAACACGAGATACGCGAAAGCAGCTTCAAGGAGCTTCCAGAAGGAGACAGAACAACCGGTAACCTATGATACAGGCTTCCTCACCTCCCACCCTTCTTCACCCCCATTTAGCCTCCTCTGCTTCCTGAAGCCGCAGTCTATTGGCCAGGCAGCATGAGCTTCCCCCAGTGCCGCTTGGATTCCACCCGCCTGCACGGGCCAGCTCCCTGAGAGCCATTTGTGGGCTGCTGGTGTTGCTTTTTTCTGCTTCTTTAGATTTCTTCCTTACCACTCACCACCTCCCCCTCCGTTCTCTCAAATACCTTTCTCCCTGTACCATCTTTGCTTCTTCCTGAAAGGCTGTGAAGCACCACTTGACTGTGAAACTGCTCCCTGGCCCCTGCTGCCATGCTGGTGGGACCCCCGGGGCTTTTTTGTTCACTTGCTCTGATTTGTTCATTTTGATTTCTTTGTTTGTTTTCTTTTTCTTTTCTCGGATTGGGAGCCCTTTCTAGCTGGGCAGTACCACGTGGCTTGGAAGCTAGTCCCTTACTCTGCACATATGCATAGGGACATCCCTGGGGGTGTTTCTTTTTTCTTGTTTTTTTTTTTTTAAATTTCGTTGCTTAGTTTTCTTCTCACTCTTATTCCCTTTTTGTCTTTCTTCATTTCCAGTTTCTCAATTTATATATACTTTTATTTTACCCTTTTTCTTTTCTTTTTTTTATTTTCATTTTTCCCCATTTCTCCGTCTCTCATCTCCCACTCCAATAGCATGCTCCCCTAGCACTTTTTTTTATTTGTGTGTATGTCTTTAGCTCCTGTTCCTCTCTCCTGTCTCTCATCTTTCCTATAGCCATCTTAGCTCCACACATCACAATATACCCCCGCCTTCCTGCCTAACTGCACTGTGCACTGAACATCACATTCCCAAGCAACACAGGCACGGCCTACTGGAACCTGCCCTACACTGATTCCCAGTCCGCACTGTCAGCCCTGGTACATGCCACAAAAAACCTATCCCAGCAACTCCCCTTCAGCCGGACCTAGCCTGCTGTACCATACCTGAGTGACTGACCCTGCCCATTGGAGAAGGAGGTGAAAAGAACCGTGCCCACAGACGAGCAAACAACAAAGAATGCACAGCCTACATGCTCAGATATAACCAAATAAAACAAAAAAGCAGGATGAAACAAACAAAGCTACAATCAATAAATGAGAAAAATAACCACTGAATGCCCCGAAGACAGCAGACAATATCAAAACATTTAC
>NW_004443995.1:2063016-2066889 GCF_000243295.1 Trichechus manatus latirostris
GAAACAATAAGACTAAGCTCAGATTATATGGCAGAAACCATACAGGCAAGAAGGCAATGGGATGACATATATAAAACCCTGAAAATAAAAAATTGCCAGCCAAGAGTAATATATCCTGCAAAATTCTCGTTCAAATATGATGGTGAAATTAGGACATTTCCAGATAAACAGAAATTAAGGGAATATGTAAAAACCAAACCAAACTTACAGACTTATTAAAGGAAGTCCTTTGATCTGAGAAAAAACAATATCAGCTCACAGGCTGAATCTAGGATGAAGGATTGTACCAGCCAGATATTAATCTAGGAAATGAACTCTCAAGGACTGCCCAAAACCAAAAGAAATACAACAAGAAATCAGAGCAGTTAATCTGTAAATGACAACAGCATCAGAACAATAAAAGAGGGAATAAAAGGCGTAGGTATAGAACCTTCTAATGGAGAGGAAGTCAAGCGATATCAAGAATAATAGACTGGTACAAATCTAGGAAGATAAGGGTAAATTTCAAGGTAACCACAAAGAAAGTTAACAAACCTACTCATCAAAATAGAGAAGAAAAACATAAATTCTCAGTAAAAACAAAACCTACAAAAACAAAAGAAATGAAAAAAAATCCACAAACAAAAGGAACTCAGCACAGGAGAGTAAGAGGAACAAAGAAAATGTCAGCAACACCAAAAAAAGCACTACAAAATGCAATCCCACTCCTAGGAATATATCCTACAGAAATAAGAGCCATCACACTAATAGACATATGCACACCCATATTCAAAAGATGGAAAAAGATGGAAACAACCTAGATGCCCATCAACAGATGTATGGATAAACAAACTATGGTACATACACACAATGGTGTGTTATACAAAGATAAAGAACAATGATGAATCTATGAAGCATCTCATAACATGGATGAAACTGGAGGACATTATGCTGAGTGAAATGAGTCAATCATAAAAGGACAAATATTGTATGAGACCTCTACTGTATAACTCATGTAAAAGCTTACACACCAAAAGAAACAATCTTTGTTTGTTGTTTACAAGGGATGGGAGGGATGCAGGGGGGAACTAAACAGACGAGTGGTAACTTTGGTGAAGGGTAAGACAGTACACAATACTGGGGAAGCCAGCACAACTTGTACTAGAAAAGGTCATGGAAGCTCCATAGACACATCCAAACTCCCTGAGGGACTGAATTGCTGGGCAGACAGCTGTGGGGACCATGGTCTTGGGGAACATCTAGCTCAATTGGCATAACACAGTTTATAAAGACAATGTCTCATCTTCTGCCACAAACACTATACATGACCCAATTCCAAGCACCCAATTAAAAAAAGACAAATAAACCAGCAAACAAAGCAGCAAGATAAAATATTATGGGAGACCTTTCTGAGAATCAAACGGTCCCAGCATTATAAACAACATGGAACTAGATCACAGAATCCTGTCAAGTATCCCAAATCTAATTTATGCAGTGCGATGGTTAAGATATTGTGTCAGCTTGGCTGAGCCATGATTCTCAGTGATTTGGCAGTTATGTAATGATGTAATTTGGCTGTTATGTAATGATGCCGTCCTCCATGATGTGATCAGCCAATCAGTTGTAAGGGAAGTTTCCTTGCGGGTGTGGCCTGCATCCTATATATATGAAGTTTCTGGCAAAGTTTACTTGCTTGCTCTGGATCCTGCATCTGGTTCGCATCATCTTACCTCCAGTTCTTAGGACTTGAACCATCTGCTCATCTTGGGGTTCATCAGCCACCACAGGCTGTGAGGCAGCAGACTGCTATTTTACCTGCCTGTCATGGGTTCGTCAGTCCGTGTAGTTACATGAGTCAGGAGAAGCCTCGAGCCTGACGCCTGACCCACAGACTTGGGACTTGCCAGCCTCTACAACTGTGTGAGCTATGTCCTTGATATAAATCTCTCTCTCTCTCTCTCTCTTTCTCTCTCTCTCTCTCTCTATATATATATACATATATGCTTCACTAGTTTTACTTCTCTAGAGAACCCAGCCTACGACATTTAAGGCATGTGGTTAATAGTATAATTCTTTCCATCTTTGCAAGAAACATATTCACCACACTCTTTTTGGCTACAGAGTTTGAGTACATTTTCTCCACTAACCATGTTCCCACTTATATGTGATATATGTCTATGTTGTTGTTATTGTTAGGTACCATCGAGTTGGTTCTGGCTCATAGTGACCATATGTACAACAGAAGGAAACACTGACCAGTTCTGTGCCATCCTTACAATCCTTGCCATCTTTGAGTGCATTGTTGCAGCCACTGTGTCAATCCGTCTTGTTGAGGGTCTTCTTCTTTTTCGCTGACCCTAACTTTTACCAAGCATGATGTCCTTCTCCAGAGATTGGTTCCTGCCAATAACATGTTCGAAGTACATAAGACGAAGTCTCGCCATCCTCCTTTCTAAGGAGAATTCTGGCTGTACTTCTTCCAAGACAAATCTGTTAGTTCTTCTGGTAGTCCATGGTATATTCAATATTTTTCAGCAACACAATAATTCAAAGGTCTTTCTTATTCATTGTCCAGCTTTTCCATGCATATGAGGTGTTTTAGTCATCTAGTGCTGCTATAACAGAAATACCACAAGTGGATGACTTAAACAAACAGAAGTTTACTCTCCATCAGTCTTGCCCTGGGCTAGGAGCTTCTCCACGCAGGAACCCTGGGTCCAAAAGATGCGCTCTGCTCCTGATGCTGCTTTACTGGTGGTATGAGATTTCCCTATCTGCTGCCTTCTCTCTTCTCTATCCCAAAAGAAACTAGCTCAAGACAAAATCCAATCCTGTAGATTGAGTCCTGCAGAAACCCTGGTGGCATAGTGGTTAAGAGCTACAGCTGCTAACCAAGAGGTCGGCAGTTCAATTCCACCAGGCACCCCCTGGAAACCGTATGGGGCAGTTCTACTCTGTCCTATAGGGTCACTATGAGTTGGAATCGGCCACAGGGTTTGGTTTCTTTCAGGTCATCAACACAACTGCTTCCCATCCCCCCTCATTAACATCATAGAGGCAGGATTTACAACACATAGGAAAATCACTTCAGATGACAAAATGGTGGACAATCACACAATACCAGGAATCATGGCCCAGCCAAACTGGTACATACATTTTTGGAGAGACACAATTCAATCCATGACATGAAGCAATTGAAAGTACCATGGTTTGGGTCAGGCACACCTTAGTCCTTAAAGTGACATCTTTGCTTTTGAACACTTTAAAGAGGTCTTTCACAGCAGATTTGCCCAATGCAATACGTCATTTGATTTCTTGACTGCTGCTTCCATGAATGTTGATTGTGGATCCAATAAAAATGAAATCCTTAACAACTTCAGTCTTGTGTCCATTTATCATGATGTTGCTTATTGGTCCACTTGTGAGGATTTTTGTTTTCTTTATGTTGAGGTGTAATCCGTACTGAAGGCTGTAGTCATTGATCTTCATCAGTCAGAGCTTCAAGTTCTCTTCACTTTCAGCATGCAAGGTTGTATCATCTCCATATTATAGGTTGTTAATGGGTCTTCCTCCAATTCTGATGCCACGTTCTTCTTCATATAGTGCAGTTTCTCAGATTATTTGCTCAGCATACAGATAGAATAAATATAGTGAAAGGATACAACCCTGATGCACACCTTTCCTGAATTTAAACCACGCAGAATCCCCTTGTTCTGTTCCAACAACTGCCGCTTAGTCTATGTACAGGTTCTGCATGAGCATGATTAAGTGTTCTGGAATTCCCATTCTTTGCAAAGTTATCGATAATTTGTTATGACCCACACAGTCGAATGCCTTTGCATAGTCAATAAAACACAGGTAAACATCTTTCTGGTATTCTCTGCTTTCAGCCAA
>NW_004443995.1:2066989-2084392 GCF_000243295.1 Trichechus manatus latirostris
AAACATCTTTCTGGTATTCTCTGCTTTCAGCCAAGATCCATCTGACATCACAATGATATCCCTCATCCCACCTCCTTTTTTGAATCTATCTTGAATTTCTGGCAGTTCCCTGTTGACGTACTGCTGCAACTCTTTCTGAGTTATCTTCAGCAAACTTTTACTTGAGTATGGTATTTATGATACTGTTTGATAATTTCAGCATTCTGTTGAATCACCTCTCTTTGGAATGGGCACAAGTCTAGATCTTTTCCAGTTGGCTGACCACGTAGTTGTTTTCCAAATTTCTTGGCATAGACGAGTGAATGCTTCCAACATTGCATCCATTTTTTTGAAACATCTCAGTTGGTATTCCGTCAGTTTCTGCAGCCTTGTTTTTCTTTCAATGCCTTCAGTGCAGCTTGGACTTCTTCCTTCAATACCATCAGTTCTTGATCATATGCTACCTCCTGAAATGGTTGAATGTCAACTAGTTCTTTTTGGTACAGTGACTCTGTGTATTCCTTCCATCTTCTTTTGATGCTTCCTGTGTCATTCAGTATTTTTCTCACAGAATCCTTCAGTACCACAACTCGATGTTTGAATTTTTCTTCAGTTCTTTCAGCTTGACAAATGCTGAGTGTGTTCTTTGCTTTTGGTTTTCTAACTCCAGGTCTTTGCACGTTTCATTGTCTTCTCGAGCCACACTTTGAAATGAAACGCATGTCTATAGCAAGCATTAAATCAAAAGACCAAGTACAGGAAATTGTTTTCATGTGTTGCCTGCACTTTAAAAGTATGGATAAGAGGGATCTTTGAAATTAATATTATTGTAATACTTTGTCTCAGTTTGAAGAATTGCCTATTCTTGACCCACTCTTCTTGATGCACTCTTTATTCATTCTTACTCTCAGGTAAATATTATGGCTCTTGTGGTTTGCATTTGGTAAATGGTATCTGAATAGCTTTTTTATATGAAGCAGAAAGTGAAGAACATTTATGTGTGTGTTCTTCCAGGAAATATAATTATAACATGATACAAAATCTGAAGTGTTACTACAAGTTTTAGCTGCCTATCCCAATTTCTCAATGAAAGTAGGAAGCTCTTAGAACAGGAACTTTATTCTGGAAGTGCTAAGTGTATTCTAAGAAGGAAGAATAGGCACACTTGCCTGTTAAACCATCATGGTTGTCAACCTCCTACCCTCAAGCATGCAAGCATGATGTGTCTGACCCACTGCAATGGACAAGGACTGGATAAATGGAAAGTGAGGGTGGCCAATCAGTATGGCCCAGCCATGAGATTCACCCTGTCACTGATGACATCAGATTTAAGTTCATTGGTCTCATTGCATTGGGATACCTCTGCTTGGCAAGTCAGTATCCAGTTTACCTAGATGAAGCTCAGAGGCATCAAGTCTGGAAAAGCAAAGTTTCCAGTTACCAAGATATTCCATGAACTGAAAAGATACTGATTTTGTGAATATTTTTCTGTTCCTTCCATGCAGCTAATGAAGTTAGATGCACCTCTCATAAGATGGCTAGATTCTGAAAGGTATTCTCAAGCTCTGTTGTTTATAAGACCAAAGTGATTTTATAAAAGCAGCTGTTATCTCCATTTGTTGGCAGTGGGTAGAGTACTGGTGCTTTTGTTGTAGCTCATACCTTTCCTTATATGCCTGAAAATGCATAAGTTGAAAGTTTAGCATCTGAAAGAGTTAAGCATCGATACCATAAATAAACGTATAATCCATCATCTCAGAAACAAGATTGTTGTTGTTAGGTGTTGCTGAGTCAACTTCCAGCTCAAAGCGACCCCATGTGACAAAGAGTAGAACAGCCACACGGGACCTTCTTGACTGTATATCTTTATGGAAGCAGATCACCAGGTCTTTCTCTAACAGAGCAGCTGGGTGGGCTTGAACCACTGCCCTGTGGGTTAGCAGCCAAGCGATTAATGCTAAATTACTTTTGCGTGAATGAATAAACAAGTCTTGAAAGTGCATTACATGTCTTATACTCTGCTGGGAACTTTAAAATATATTTCCACTTAATTTGAGAAACGTGCATATTTTATACTTGTCTTAATAGCAATGATCTGTGTATATGTATATACAGATATATATATATCTGCATATTATTTATGCAAATCCTTATTCCCCAATTACCATATACCCACATGCACACACACACAAAATCTTGTTATACCACTCATGCTTCTGAAGGAGGATGTAATGAAGCTTTACTATGGTTCTATGCGCACATACAATCTAAACATATCTAAAAATGTTCAGCCATCTTTGAACATTCTATTAATGAGATTCAAAGTATACATATATTAAAGGGAGGGGGATTGTCAAATGACACATTTCAAGTAATAGTGTCCCTCACCCCCATTTTTGTTTCCTGAATTAAGTGTTCATAGATGTTATGCCTTGCTATTCACCAAACCTGTTTTTTCTTCTTCTTGTGCAAACATCTTCACCATATTTCTTAGCCTCCTTGCAGTTAGATGTGGCTACAGACCTGACTTCTAATCAGGGTTTGAACTGGTTGGTTCTGGTTCAAACCCCTGCTGAGAATTAGCAATACAGATATACTGAATCAGAATTTACATTTTAACAAGATTCCCAGTGGATTCTTATGTATAATAAAATTTGAAAACCACTGCTCTTCTAGTGGTTCTCAGAATTGGTCCCTAACGAGCAGCATTAGCATCACCTGGGAACTTGTTAGAAATGCAAATTCTTAGCAGGGATTTGAACCATAATGAATTTGAAGCTGTGCCTCTAACAGAGAAAATATGAACAGAGGGGCGTGTTCCAGGTCTGGTCCATAAAAACCTGACACATATGCTCCTCCTTGGCTTTATTCAGACAAGCAAAGCATCCTTGGAAGCCCTGTGTTGAAGATGGCAGAGCTACAATATGGAAGAAGCCTGGGTTTTTGAATTACTACTTGGTGATCCTGAACACTCTTCTCAAACTTTATCATGTTTAAACTATTACATATTTGGGGGTTTGTTTGTTACACCACCTTGCACTACAGTAATTTAGATGCATTACTATAAGCAGAGACTTGAAATCATATAACTCCAGATAGAGGAAGATGAGAATGACTAAAGGGGAACATTATTATTGCTTGATTGCAATGATCACCCAACCCCACTAGTACCATAGACCTGTCCAGCTGATCACTCCCTTAAATGAATTCCATAGAATTGCAGAATTCTGTACATAGGATGCACTGCCATGCATCATTCTGTCTTACTTCAAGTCTTTGTCCTGTCTCCTTAACTAGATGTTAAACTTGCTGAAGACATTTGCTTTGTCTCTACAATCTCATAGTTCAGACTCTAGGACTATTGAAATGCTCAGTAAATATTTATTTATCTGTGAGAAAATTTATTCTTTAAACAAAGTCACAGACAAATTTTACCAGTCACATAAATTCTGGTGTTCATGTTGTTGTTGTTGTTAGGTGCCGTAGAGTCAGTTTCAAGTCATAGCGCCCCATGTACAACAGAAGGAAACACTGCCTTGTCCTGCACCATCCTCACAACCAATGCTGTGTTTCAGTCCATTGTTGCAGCCATTGTGTCCATTCATCTCATTGAAGATCTTCCCTCTTTCACTGACCATCTACTTTAGCAAGCATGATGACCTCCTCCAGGGTCTTCCTTATTCATTGTCCAGCTTTTGTACAGATATGAGGTGGTTGAAAACGCCATGGCTTGTCAAGCACACCTTAGTTCTTAAAGTGACAGCTTTGCTATTTAACACTCTAAAGAGGTCCTTTGCAGTAGATTTGCCTAATGCAATGTGTCATTTGATTTCTTGACTACTGTTTCCGTGGGTGTTGATTGTGGATCCAAGTAAAATGAAATCCTTGACAACTTCAGTCTTTTCTCTGTTTATCATGATGTTGCTTATTGGTCCATTTGTGAGGATTTTTGGTTTCTTTATGTTGAGATGTAATCCACACTGAAGGCTGTACTCTTTGGTCTTCATCAGCAAGTGCTTCAAGTTCCCTTCAGTTTCAGCAAGCAAGGTTGTGTTAGCTGCATAACACAGGTTGTTAATGAGTTTTCCTCCAATCTTGATGTTGTGTTCTTCATATAGCCCAGCTTCTCGGATTATTTGCTCAGCAGGCAGAGAGAATAAGTATGATGAAAGGGTACAACCCTGACACACACATTTCGTGATTTTATTTTATTTTTCTACTGTACTTTAGATGAAGGTTTATAGAACAAACTAGCTTGTCATTAAACAGTTAGTACAAATGTTGTTTTATGACATTGGTTAACAAACCCACAACATGTCAACCCTCTCCCTTCTAGACTTTGGGTTCCTTATTACCAGTTTTCCTGTCCCCTCCTGCCTTCTAGTCCTTGCCCCTCAGCTGGTGTGCCCACTTAGTCTCATTTTGTTTTATGGGCCTCTCTAATCTTTGGCTGAAGGGTGAACCTCAGGAGTGACTTCATCACTGAGTTAAAAGGGTGTTCAGGGGTTTCTCCAGTCTCTGTCAGACCAGTAAGTCTGGTCTTTTTTTGTTGTAATTTTGTCCTACATTTTTTCTCCAGCTCTGTCTGGGACCCTCTATTGTGGATCCCTGTCGGAGCAGTCTGTTGTGGTAGCCAGGCATCATCTAGTTGTACTGGACTCAGTCTGGTCGAGGCCATGGTAGTTGTGGTCCATTAGTCTTTTGGACTAATCTTTCCCTTGTGTGTTTAGTTTTCTGCATTATCCCTTCCTCTAGATGAGGTAAGACTAGTGGAGTATCTTAGATGGCCACTCACAGGCTTTTAAGACCCCAGATGCTACTCACCAAAATAGAATGTAGAACATTTTCTTTATAAACTATATTACGCCAGTTGAGCTAGATGTTCCCCCAGATCATGGTCCCCACAACCCTCAGCCCAGTAATTCAGTCCCTCAGGGAGTTTGTATGTGTCTATGGATCTTCCATGACCTTGCCTTGCACAAGTTGTGCTGGTTTCCCCAGTATTGTGTACTGGCTTACCCTTCTCCAGAGTTACCACTAATCTATTGTCTAGTTAGGGTTTTTCCATAGCCACCCCTTCCTTCTCTCGTAACCATCAAAGATGGTTTCTTTTTGTGTGTAACATTTTCATCAGTTTTTACAATAGTGGTCTCATACAATATTTGTCCTTTTGTGATTGACTTATTTCAGTCAGCATAGTGCCCTCCAGATTCATCCATGTTGTGAGATGCTTCGCAGATTCATCATTGTTCTTTATTGTTGCGCAGTATTCCATCGTGTGTATGTACCATAGTTTGTTTATCCATTTATCTGTTGATGGACATCTAGGTTGTTTCCATCTTTTTGCTATTGTGAACAATGCTTCAATGAACATGAGCATGTATATGTCTATTTATTTGATGGCTCTTGTTTCTCTAAGATAGATTCCTAGGAGTGGGATTGCTGGGTCGTATGGTATTTCTATTTCTAGCTTTCTAAGGAAGCACCATATCATTTTCCAAAATGGTTGTAACATTTTGCGTTCCCACCAGCAGTGCATAAGAGCTCTGATCTCCCCACAGACTCTCCAACATTTGTTATTTCCTGTTTTTTTGATTCGTGCCAGTAATGCCAGGATGAGGTGGTATCTCATTGTGGTCTTGACTTACATTTCCCTAATGGCTAACGATCGCGAGCGTTTCTTCATGTGTCTGTTAGGCACTTGAATGTCTTCTTTGGTGAAGTGTCTGTTCATTTCCATTGCCTATTTTTTAATTGGACTATTTGTCTTTTTGTGGTAAAGGTGTTAGATTTTCCTGTAGATTTTAGAGATTAGATCTTTGTCAGATTTGTAATAGCCAAAATTTTTTTCCCAATCTGTAGGTTCTCTTTTTACTCTTTTGGTGAAGTCTTTTGATGAGCATAAGTGTTTAATTTTTAGAAGATCCCAGTTATCTAGTTTATCTTCAGGAGTTTGTATGTTGTTAGTTATGGTTTGTATCCTGTTAATTCAGTGTATGAAGACCTCTAGCACTGATCCTATTTTTTCTTCTATGATCTTTGTAGCTTTTGGCTTTATATTTAGATCTTTGATCCATTTTGAATTAGTTTCTGTGTATGGTGTGAGATATGGGTCCTGTTTTATTTTTTTGCAGATGGACATCCTGTTTTGCCAGCACCATTTGTTAAAAAGACCATCTTTCCCCATTTGATGGACTTTGGGCCTTTGTCGAAGATCAAGTGGATGAATTTACATCTGGGCTCTCGATTATGCTCCATTGTTCAATGTATCTGTCATTGTACCAGTAGAAGTCTGTTTTGACTACCATAGCTGTATAGTAGGCTCTGATGTCAGGTAGTGCAAATCCTAGTAATTTATTCTTCTTCTTCAATAGAGCTTTACTTATCTGGGGCGTCTTCTCTTTTCATATAAAGTTAGTGATTAGTTTTTCCATCTCTTTAAAGAATGTTGTTGGTATTTGGATCAAGATTTCATTGTATTTCTAGATTGCTTTGGGTAGAATTGTCATTTTCACAATGTTGAGTCTACCTATCCATGAATATGGCATGTTTTCCCATTTATGTAGATCTCTTTTGGTTTCTTGCAGTAGTGTTTTGTAGTTTTCTTTGTATAGGTCTTTACATCCCGTGTTAGATTTATTCCTAAGTATTTTATTTTTTTAGGGGTTATTACAAATGGTATTGTTTTCCTGATTTCCTTTTCATCGTTCTCTTTATTGGTGTGTAGGAATCCAACCCATTTTTGTATATCTTGTATCCTGCTACTCTGCTGAATCTTTCTATGAGTTTCAGTAGTTTTCTCTTGGAATCTTTTGGGTTTTCTATGCATAGTATTATATCATCCGCAAATAGGGACAGTTTTACTTCTTCATTACCAACCTGGATGCTCTTTATTTATTTTTCTTGCCTTATTGCTCTAGCTAGGCCTTCCAGCACAGTGTTAAATAGGAGTGGTGATACAGGGCATCCTTGTCTTGTTCCTGTTCTCAAAGGGAATGTTTTCAGCCTCTTTCCATTAAGAATGATCTTGGCTGTTGGTTTTGTATAGATGCCCTTTATTATGTTGAGGAATTTCCCTTCTATACCTATTTTATTGAGAGTTTTTTTCAGGAATGGGTGTTGGACTTTGTCAAATGCCTTTTCTGCATCAATAGATATGATTATGTGATTCTTTTCTTTCCTTTTATTTTTGTGGTGGATTATGTTGATTGATCTTCTAATGTTGAACCATCCTTGCAAACCTAGTATGAATGCAACTTGGTCGTAGTGTATCATTTTTTGATATGATGTTGAATTCTATTGGCTAGAATTTTGTTGGGAAGTTTTACATCTATATTCATGAGAGATATTGGTCTGTAGTTTTCTTTTTTTGTGGTGTCCTTGCCTGGTTTTTGCTATCAAGGTTATGCTGGCTTCATTGAATGAATTTGGAAGTATCAGTTCCTTTTCTATGTTCTGAAATAATCTGAGTAGTACTGATGTAAGCTGTTCTCTGAATGTTTGATAGAAGTCTCCAGTGAAGCCATCTGGGCCAGTGCTTCTTTTTCTTGTGAGTTTTTTTAATTACCTTTTCAATCTCTTCTCTTGTTATGGGTCTGTTTAGATTTTCAACGTCATTTTGTGTTAGTTTGGGTAGGTAGTGTGTTTCTAGAAATTTGGCCATTTCCTCTAGATTTTCAAATTTGTTGGAGTAATACTGTTATGATCTTTTTTATTTCAGTTGGGTCTGTTGTAATGTCCCCCATTTTGTTTCTTATTTCGGTTATTTGCGTCCTCTCCAGTTTTTCTTTTGTCAGTTTTGCCAGTGGTTTGTCGATTTTGTTGATTTTTTCAAAGAAGCAACTTTTGGTTTTGTTGATTCTTTCTATTGTTTTTCTATTCTCTATTTCATTTATTTCTCCTCTGATCTTTATTATTTCCTTTCTTCTGGTGGTTGTGGGCTTCTTTTTCTGTTTGTTTGAGTTGTGTAGCTAATGTTTTTATTTTGTCCCTTCTTTTATGATGTGTGCATCTATTGCTATAAATTGACCTCTGAACACTGCCTTTGCTCTGTCCCAAAGGTTTTGGTAAGATGTGTTTTCATTCTTTTTTGAGTATAGGAATTTTTAGATTCCATCTCTGATTACTTCTATTGCCCACTTGTTTTTAAGCAGGGTGTTATTCAGTTTCCATGTAATTGATTTTTTTTCCTTGCTCTTCCTGTTATTAATTTCTACTTTGATGACATTGTGCTCAGAGAAGATACTTTGCATTATCTCAGTGTTTTGGATTTTGTTGAGGGTTGCTCTGTGTCCTAAGATGTGGTCTATTCTGGAGAATGTTCTGTGTGCGTTGGAAAAGAAAGTGCACTTTGTGGCTGTTGAGTGGAGTGTTCTATATACATTTATGAGGTCAAGTTGGCTGATTGTGCCCTTTTATCTTCTGTATCTTTGTTGAGTTTCTTTCTAGTTTCTGTCCTTTACTGAGAGTGGTGTATTGAAATCTCCTACTGTTAGAGTGAAACTGTCAATTTCTCTTTTCAGTGCTGTTAGTGTTTGTTTTATGTATTTTGGAGTTGTGTCATCGGGTGCATAGATATTTATTATGGTTATGTGTTCAAGACAGATCATCCCCTTAATCATTAAATAGTGTCCTTTTTTGTCTTTTATGGTGGATTTTGTCTTAAAGTCTATTTTATCTAATATTAATATTGGCATTTCTGCTATTTTGGTAGCTGTTTGCTTGGTATACTTTTTTCCATCCTTTGATTTTTAATAAATTTACATCTTTGTTTCTAAGCTGTCTCTCTTGTAGACAGCATATGGAAGGATCCTCTTTATTCATCCATTCTGTCACTCTCTATCTCTTTATTGGTGCATTTAGGCCATTTACATTCAGTGTAATTATTGATAGGTATGAATTTATTTCTGTCATTTTGTAGTGCTTTTTTTGTGGTGAAGACGTTTTCTTTGTTCATTTTACTCTCCTGTGCTGAATTCCTTTTTGTTTGTGGATTTTTTTTATTTCTTTTTTCTTTGTAGATTTTGTTTTTACTGAGACTTTATATTTTTCTTCTTTATTTTGATAAATAGTTTTGTTTACTTTCCTTGTGCTTATCTTGAAATTTACTCTTATCTTCCTAGGTTTGAACAAGTCTACTTATTACTTGGTATCGCCTTGCCTTGCTCTCGTATAGAAAGTTCTATACCTACACCATTTATTCCCTCTTTTATTGTTCTGATGTTGTTGTCATTTACAGATTAACCTCTCTCTTTCCCTGTTGTAAATCTTTTTGTTTTGAATAGTCCTTGAGAGTTCATTTCCTAGGTTGGTATCTGGCTGGTGCAATCTTGAGTCTTAGATTCAGGCTGTTGTCTGATGTTGTTTTTTCTTAAACCAAAGGACTCTCTTTAATAATTCTTGAACGTTTGGTTTGGTTTTTACATAGTCCTTTAATTTCTGTTTATCTGGAAATGTCCCAAATTCACCATCATATTTGAAAGAGAGTTTTACAGGATATATAATTGTTGGTTGGCAGTTTTTTTCTTTCAAGGTTTTATATCTGTCATCCCATTGCTTTCTTGCCTGCATGGTTTCTACCGAATAATCAAAGCTTAGTCTTAGTGTTTTTCCTCCGTATGTGACTTTTTGTTTTTCTCGAGCTTGTCTCAGGATTCTTTCTTTGTCTTTGGTTTTAGCGAGTGTGATTATGGTATGCCTTGGTGATTTTCTTTTGGGGTCTATCTTCTTCGATGGTCAGCTTTCCATCTTTTACGATATTAGTGAAGTTTTCTGTCAGTAACTCTTCGATGATCCTCTCTGTGTTTTCCATTTTTTCCCCCTGTTCTGGCACTCAAATCACTCACAGATTTTTGCTTTTGATTGTATCCCGCATAATTCTCAGGGTTTCTTCATTTTTCTTTGTTCTTTTTCTGATTTCCCCAACCAAATTTGTATCCAAGTGTTTGTCTTCAATTTTGCTGATCTTGTCTTCCATTGTTTCAAACCTACTCTCAGACCTTCTATGACACTGTCTAGTTCTGAAATTTTGTTGTTTACCTTTTGTATGATTTCTAGTTGTGAATTTATTTTGGCATTTTGTTCCTGCATTATTTCCCTGAATTTTCTTGTTTTTTCTCTGTATTTTCCATGATTTTGTCTGCCTTTTCCATGATTTTGTCTATTTTTTCCTCATTTTTGTCTGATTTTTGCTTCAACTCTTGAATAGCTCTGAATATTAGAGATATGAAGGCCTATCAGGTAGTTCTAGTTACTTTTCTTCTACTGGAAAGTCATCTGGTCTTTTATTTGGACTCCTACTGGAACAATCCTGTCTTTTTTTTTTTAAATATGTTTTGATATTGTGTGCTGTCTTAGGGACATTCAATAGTTATTTTCTTCATTTATTGATTGTAGATTTGTTGGTTTCGTCCTGCTTTTTTGTTTTATTTGTTTATGTCTGAGCCGGCAGGCTGTGCATTCTTTGTTGTTTGCTTGTCTGTGGGCACCATACTTTTCACCTCCTTGTCCTATGGCATGGCCAGTAACTCAGCTATGGTGCAGCAGGGCAGGTCCAGCTTAAAGGGAGGGTCTGGGCTGGGTTGTTTGTAGCAGGTACTGGGTGGGGCCTACAGGGCAGGCCAGGAGTCATTGCAGGGCAGTTTCCAGTAGCCTGTACCTATGCTGCTTGAGGGTGTGATAGTCAGCACATGGTGCAGGTAGGCATGAAGGAGGGGGGAGTTTGTGATGTGTGAAGCTAAGATGGGTATTAGAAAGAAGAGAGAGGAGAGATAAACAAGATCCAAAAACAAACAAAAAAGTGCTGAGGGAGCTTCCTGCTGGAGTGGAAAGATGAGAAACTGAGAAATGGAGAAAAACAAAAAGAAAAAGAGAAAAATAAATAAATAAACATTAAAAAAAGAAATGCCCGAGGGAACACACTGGTGACTGAGGAAGTGGCTCTCAGGCCTTGGGGCACAGCCCATCTAGAAGGGGCAGAGATGGCACACAGTGCAGGTATTCAGGATACAGGAAAGGAAGGAAAGCAGAGAGAGATGAGAAACTGAGAAATAAAGAAAAACAAAAAGGAAAAGAGAAAATAAATAAATAAGAAATTTTTTAAAAAAAGAGAAAAGAAAGATCCCCAGGGATCCCACTGGCATGGCTGAGTAGACCAGGGAAGTGACTCCCAAGCCACAGCCCAGCTAGAAGGGGCAGTGATATGGCACACAGTGCCAGATATTCAAGAGACAGGAAAAGAAGGTAAGTAGAGAGACATGAGAAACTGAGAATTGAAGACAGACAAATAGGAAAAAAGAAAAAGAAAATAAATAAATAAATAATTAAAAAAAAAAGGAAAGAAAAGCCCCCAGGGATAACACCGGTGAGGCTGCACAGACCTGGGAAGTGGCTCCCAAGCTTCACAGTGCAGCCTTGCTAGAAGGGACAGAGATGGCACACACCGCAGTTATTCAGGAGATAGGAAAAGAAGGTAAGTACAGACAGATGAGAAACTGAGAAACGATGAAAGACAAAAAGGATAAAAAAAATAAAAAAGAAATACCCCCAGGGATTCCACCAGTGCAGCTTCAAAGACTAGGGAAGTGGCTCCCAAGCCACTCAGTACAGCTTGGCTAGAAGGGGCTACCAAGGTAAGAAAAGAAAAAGAAAACAAGCAAACAAATAAAACAAACAAAAAAGATCCCAGGGATCCTAGCAGCATGGTGGAGAGAACCAGGGAAGCAGTTCCCCAGCTGAGTGGTGCTTCACAGCCTGTCAGGAAGAAGCAGAGATGGCACATGGAGCCAGGTGTTTGAGAGAAAGGAGGAAGAAGAGGTGAGAGGCAGGGAAGAAACCAAAAGAAGCAGAAAAATGGAACACCAGCAACAAACAAATGGCACTGAGGGAGCTGGCTGGTGTGGGTGGGGTGAATCCAAGCAGCATGGAACACGTTCCCTCCAGGCCGAGAGACGTGGCCGACTGGGAAGCGGTGGAGGATGAGCGGGGGAAGAAAGGTGGGGGGTGGGAACGCGTATATTGCTGGTTACCTGGTGCTCTGTCTCCTGCTGGGAGCTCTGTGAAGTTGCTTTCCCGTATTCCCTGTCTGCCAATCTTTGACAGGAGTCCAAGAATCCATGCTGCGTTAGCTGTTAGGGGACCTCTGCTCATATCTTTCCTTGCTCTCTGTTCTCTGTCAATTTCTTATTCCATTATGTGCTCAGCCGAGTTCTTTGTCTCTTCATTTGACATTTAGGGCTCCAGGACTAACGTTTGTCTGTGTTTTCCTTAGTTTTTCGGGTCTTTGCTGTGGAGGGATGGCATGGTACTTCTGTCTACAGCGCCATGTTGGCTCTGCCTCCTTCCATTTCCTGATTTTAAACCACACAGTATTCCCTTGTTCTGTTCCAACTGTAACCGAATGCCTTTTGGGTTCTCGTCCTGTCTTATTAGCTGATCGAAATAAGACAGACACCAGTTGCAAGGAGGATAGAAAGTAGTGATTTTATTGTCTGCACAGGCCAGGAGCAGTGCAGGGCTTAGTGATCAAAAGGCCAGGTGCTCCCCATGTGACGGGGTTGGGGAGCTTTTATTTCTGTGAGTTCTAGGGGTCATGGTTTGGCACTCGGAACCGTTTGCCCTGAGCCCTCACATGCCCAAGTTTGGAGGTTCGAATTCTGATTGATTCTCTGTAGGATGTCCGTGTTGCAGGACTCCTTGCTTCTTAAAGGGGCTCGGGTGAAACTGTAGGCTGGAGAATATTTTTCTTTCTGGTGATAATCAGGTCCAGGGTCAGGTTAAGGATGTGAGCTCCTCAATCTGTGCATGCTCCAAGGTCTAGTTCAAACTGGTTCAGTTGGCATCACCACCAACTGCTAGGGCTTAACAAGATATAGTTAGCAAAGATGGTGAAGCAGGAAATGAGGGGGAAGGGAGGTGTGTTAGTGGGGTTTCACAGTGACTGCCTCTTGGTCTATGAACAGATTCCTAATGAGCACGATTAAGTGTTCTGGAATTCCATTCTTCACAATGTTATCCATAATTTGTTTTGCTCCACATAGTCAAATGCTTTTGCATAGTCAATAAAGCACAGAAACATCTTCTGGTATTCTCTGCTTTCAGCCAAAATCCATCTGACATCAGCAATGATATCCCTTGTTCCCCATCCTCTTCTGAATCCAGCTTGAATTTCTGACAGTTCCCTGTCGACATACTGCTGCAATCGCTTCTGAATGATCTTTAGCAAAGTTTTATTTGAGTGTGACATTAATGGTATTGTTCGAGAATTTCCACATTCTGTTGGGTCACCTTTCTTTGGAATGGGCACAAATATGAATCTCTTCCAGTTTATTGGCCAGGTAGCTGTCTTCCAAATTTCTTGGCATAGGCAAGGGAGCACTTCTAGCTCTGTATCCATTTGTTGAAACATCTCAATTGGTATTCTGTCAATTCCTGGAGTCTTGTTTTTCTTCAATGCCTTCAGTGCAGCTTGGTCTTCTTCCTTCAGTACCCTCAGTTCTTGATCATAATACTACCTCCTGAAATGGTTGAATATTGATGGATTCTTTTTCTTATAGTGATTCTGTGTATTCCTTCCATCTTCTTTTGGTGCTTCCTATGTCATTTAATATTTTCCCTGTAGAATCCAATATTACAAACTTGAGGCTTGAATTTTTTCTTCAGTTCTTTCAGCTTGACAAATGCTGAGCATGTTCTTTCTTCCCTTTTCACTTTCTATCTCCAGGTCTTTGCACATTTCATTGTAATACTTTACTTTGTCTTCTCGAGCTGCCCTTTGAACTCTTCTGTTCAGCTCTCTTGCTTCATCACTTCTTCCTTTCACTTTAGCTATTCTGTGTTCAAGAGCAAGTTTCAGAGTCTCTTCTGACATCCATTTTGGTCTTTTCTTTCTTCTTGTCTTTCTAGTGAACTCTTGCTTTCTTCATGTGTGATATCCTTGATGTCATTCCACAACTTGTCTGATCTTAGGTCGTTAGTGTTCAATGGGTCAAATCTATTCTTGAAGTGGTCTCTAAATTCAGGTGGGATATACTCAAGATTGTACTTTGGCTCTTGTGGACTTGTTTTAATTTTCTTAAGCTTCAGCTTGAACTTGCATGTGAGCGATTGATGGTCTGTTCCACAGTCAGCCCCTGGCCTTGCTCTGACTGGTCACATTGAGCTTTTTCATTGTCTTTTTCCACAGATGTAGTCAATTTGATTCCTGTGTATTCCATCTGGTAAGGTGCACATGTATAGTCACCATTTATGTTGTTGAAAAAAGGTATTTGCAATGTTGAAATCATTGGTCTTGCAAAACTCTATCATGCTGTCTCCAGCATCATTTCAGTCACCAAGGCCATATTTTCCAACCACTGTTCCCTCTTCTTTGTTTCCAGCTTTCACATTCCAATTACCAGTAATTATCAATGCATCTTGATTGCATGTTCCATCAATTTCAGACTGCAGAAGTTTGTAAAAATCTTCAATTTCTTCATCTTTGGCCTTAGTGGTTGATGTGTAAATTTGAATAATAGTCATATTAAGTCTACTTCCTTGTAGGTGTATGGATATTATCCTATCACTGACAGCACTGAACTTCAGTATAGATCTTGAAATTTTTTTTGATGATGAATGCAATGCCATTCCTCTTCAGTTTGTCACTCCCAGCATAGTAGACCATGTGATTATCTGATTCAGTATGGTCAAACCAGTCCATTTCAGCTCTTGAATGTCTAGGATATTGATGTTTATGTGTTCCATTTCATTTCTGACAACTTCTAATTTTCCTAGATTCATACTTTGTACATTCCACATTCTTACCTATTAATAGATGTTTGCAACTATTTCTTTTCATTTTGAGTCAGACCACATCAGCAAATGAAGATCCTGAAAGCTTGACTCCATCCATGTCATTAAGGTCAACTCTACTTTGAGAAGGCAGCTCTTCTCCAGTTGTACTTTGATTGCCTTCCAACCTGAGGGGCTCATTTTCTGGCACTATATCAGACAATTTTCCACTGCTATTCATTCATAAAGTTTTCACTGTCTAATTTTTTTCAGAATTAGACCTCCAAGTCCTCCTTCATAGTCTTTCTTACTCCGAAAGATCAGCGGAAACCTGTCCACCATGGGTGACCCTGCTGGTATTTGAAATACTAGTGGCATAGCTCCCAGCAGCAGAGCAACCTGCAAGCCACCACATTATGACAAACTGACAGAAGGGTGGGATTGGTGTACGTAATGACTTTTAAAACTATTTCAAGACCATAAATGAATAAAAGAAGTAAGACATAATTTATTAACAAGTGTATTTAAAATATAAACCCTAAAAACTATAATAGTACTAAAATCAATTTAAATTTACATTGCTCTGTTCATTTGAGGAGATGAAAGAGATTTTATTGGATTTTTCTCACATTTTAAGAGACGGCAGGACAGTTTTAGAAACAAGTTTATTTTGAACTGAGCTTTTCAGTGTGTTTGCTGCCACACCTCTTCTAATACATCAAATCCCAGTTAATTAAAGAGAAAAAACGCCCACACTGTTCCTCAGATTTATTCATAGTAAATAGGCTCGCAAAACCAAGCTCAGGACAAAGGGTTGTATTCGCCTCAGGCCATCTGTAGATTACTTCTTTTCTTAGTCATCTAGTGCTGCTACAAAAGAAATACCACAAGTAGATGGCTTTAACGAAGAGAAATTTATATCTTCACAGTAAAGTAGGCTAAAAGTCCAAATTCAGGGCATCAGCTCCAGGGGAAGGCTTTCTCTCTCTGTCAGGTTAATGTTCCCCCAGACTAGGAGCTTCTCTGCACAGGGACCCCGGTCCAAAGGACGCGCTCTGCTCCCGGCACTGCTTTCTTGATTGTTTGAGGTCCCCAACTCTCTGCTTGCTTCTCTTTCCTTTTATCTCTTGAGAGATAAAAAGTGGTGCAGGCCACACCCCAGGGAAACTCCCTTTGCATTGGATCAAGGATGTGACCTGAGTAAGGGTGGTGTTACAATCCCACCCTAATCCTCTTTAACATAAAATTACAATCACAAAATGGAGGCCAACCACACAATTCTGGGAATCATGGCCCAGCCAAATTGATACACACATTTTTTGGGGGGACATAATTCACTCCATGACACTTGCTATTCCCGTTATAAATTCTGTTTCAAAATCTAGAATGATACTAATGAAAATGTAATTTAAGCCAAAATCAGATTAGCCCCAGTTACTTTAACTAACATGTATCAGGACTCATAAGCATCGTATAGTACTAGAAGATGAACAGGAAGAAAAAAGGTAATGGAAAGCAAGGATTTTGTTCCTGTCGTGGCTGCTGTCTTTTTCTGCCCAGCTTTTCTCCATTTTTCCCCTAGCATAGCCTACTCCCTTGGCCTGATGAAAAGACAGAAGACCCAGACTGGACTAACCATAGTATCCTGCCCCTTGTAGAAGTCAGAATGACAACTGATGATCATGTGGCCCAAACTGTGCTCTCTTCTGAAACTTTTCCAGCTGAGGTTGACAGAACAGAACTTCTTTATTTTTCTGGTTGGTAAAGTTGTTGAGCTGAGCTGAGGGAAGCCTACTGTCCATTACATGAAAAAGGACCATCCATATGTAAGAGAGGCACTAATAAATCCGCAGCTCACATAAAACACAGAGATGGCAAAGAGAAAGAGAGAGGGTGCCTTTTGGGGTTCCCATCGAGTCATTTCTGAGGCCAATACTACCCTTTTTGGTTTTGTAAATTCCCATTATTGGGTTAAAACTAGCTTGCATTAGATTTTTGTCACTTGAAACTAAAAGCCTAATGCAGTCCCTAAATTGAGTATTTTCTTCTGACTCTGGCATTGGACAATACTTGGTTTCTGATAGCTTGGTTTTCCTCTGCCCTTTCTAATTTCACTTTTGTTATAGCTCAGGCTCTATTTTTTCAAACTGTTTTCCAACAAGCCCTTAAACGGTGTGTGTACCTTCCACTATGTCTGTATGATAAGTGGTATGGAAGATTAATGATAATATATGTCTTTTTTCATTGATATCTCATAAATCAATGTGCATAACCTACCTAAATTTCTGGATTTTCTACTTCATGGCATTTCATTTAACAAGCTAACAAACGGTTTGCAAAGTAGATTCAATGAAATTCTACCACTCCAGGAGATAGCTTTATTGTTTAGTAAAAAAGGGTATATGGTTGGCATATAAAACAACTTCTAAGTACCCTGTAAGAAATGGGTAAGAAAGAACAACAGGAGTAACAAAAATAGCATCTTCTGGTTCCAGCAAAATGGCGCTCTAGGCAGAAGCACCACACCGTCCCTCCACAGCAAAGATCCGAAAATATAAGCCGAACAGAGAATACAACAATCCTGAAACCCTAAAACATCAAATGAAGAGATAAAGAACTCAGCCAAGCACCAAATGGAGTGAGAAAACTGACAGAGAA
>NW_004443995.1:2102740-2151702 GCF_000243295.1 Trichechus manatus latirostris
CAAAAAAAAAAAAAAAAATAGCATCTTCTGGTATTCGTGAGTAGTTGAGAGCCAATCGTATGTTGGAAAGAGTACTTACTGAATTTGGAATTAGAAAACCTCAGAGACATACTCAGTTGTAAGTGAAAGAAACATAACTCCAATGATCTCAAGCAAGTTTAATAATCAGTAGTGTTGTTGTAACTAATACTTATCACATCATTGGCTAAGTTATACTGATGAAGAGATTTACCATGTAATCAGTCATGGGAATACAACCATCTCTTGTCTAATTAAACTGTTAAAAAAAAAACTTAATTTTTTTTTTCCCAGCATCTTCCCAGTCTCTTTGTCACCTGAGCTCTTGATAGATTGCTGGGGAAAGGGGTGATTATTATTATCTAAATATTAATTTTCCAAGTCCCTATAACTAAGAGTGTGAGAGGAATCATAGTCATCATGGAAGAAGCTGTTGCTGTTGAGTCAACTCAGACTCATAGCGACACTATAGGACAGAGTAGAATTGCCCCATAGGGTTTCCAAAGAGCAGCTGGTGGATTTGAACTGCCAACCTTCTTGTTAGCAGCTGAGCTCTTAACCACCATGCCACCAGGGTTACATAGGCATCAAAAGGTGAAAATATTTACTGATCAACAGACCATCGATAAGACTGTTGTTGTTAAGTGCTGTCAAGTCGGTTCTACAGAGTAGAATTGCTCCATAGGGTTTCCTAGGTTATAATTTTTTATTTTTTGTTGTGCTTTAGGTGAAAGTTTACAGAGCAAATTAGTTTTTTATTGAACAGAACTACATGTGTTGTTTGTTTTATAGGCCTGTCTAATCTTCGGCCCTAGGTTGTAATTTTTCAGGAAGATGATTGCCAGGTCTTTCTCCTAGGAGCCACCAGGTGGGTTCAAAACCCGCCAACCTTTCAGTTAGAAACTAGGCACTTAACCATTCATTGTACCACCAGGGTTCCATGTTCATTAAGGTTTGTTGTTGTTGTTGTGTGCTCTTAAGTCAATTCCACTCATAGCGACCCCATGTGACGGAGTAGAACTGCCCTAGAAAGTTTCTAAGGCTATCACCACCAGGACATCCTACCAACTTCACACTAAACTCTATCCTCCCTCTGGTACTGATGTCTTTTGAATTGCAAAGTGAAATTGCAAATCTTGCAAATTATGTTGGATTTTACAAAGGTGATTAAAGTCCTTTTGAAGAACTTCTGGAATCACATGGAAAACTGTTGACAAGTGAGGACCTAGAATGTTTAAATGCGTTAGCAATTGAAGCAGATAAAATCAATAAAGATGAAGTAATATAGGAATGCAAAATAAAATTATTTTAATATCAAAAGTTGGTATAGGTTCTCAGAAAAATTGAAGTTCTTGAATATTTCTGCAAAATAATCCCCTATATGATGTTACTCTTGTGCTGCAATGTCACTCTTCACCAAAAAGGCCATTTTGATTCTTTGTTTGTTCTAAGAGTTACAATACAAATAAAATCAAATAATAATATAAACATTGTTCATAAATGAAAATTTCTTTCATATTTTTAGTTTTATTTTTCGAGAATAATTCTCAAACAAACCTTACTTTCCCAATTTTCTTTGAAAAGTTGGTCTGCACTTTAAATGGATTTATTTTAAGTGGTCTTTTCTTGGTACCAATTGTCCTTTGATAATAAGGACCTTTTTGCCTTTCTGACAGCCCCGTCACATTGTTTGTGTGCATATGTTTCCTGAACCAAACTGTGATCTCCTCAAAGGCAAGTATCTTCTCGTATTCATCTTTGATTCCCCTAATTCTAGTTGAGTACCTGCTTATAATGTTGGTGGAATAAATAATGGATAACTGGATAAGTCTAGTAAGCACTGAACATCTGCCTTGTCACATGTCCAGAGATTTCCACTTAAGCTTGATGTCCTGGGTCTTGGGGGCCTAAGCAGTCTATTTCTAGAGGCATAGAGCTGGACCAGATAATCTATTAAAGCACTTAAAATTAAGCCATGCCTAAAAGCTTTTGCATTTCCCTTCCTTTTGAAAATACAATTTTAGGTGCATTTTAAATATAGACAACCATCACTTCACGCACACACACACACTCACAACGGGTTACCAAAATATCCAAAGGAGCTGATCACTCACAAACCAATCCCTTGTCACTAACAAGGACCAACTCTCAGATAAGAAATCAGCAAGCACATCTTCCAGCAGTTCCAATACGTGCTTGAAAGTGGTCTATTGTTGATTCTAGGAGCCAGGGGTACAATAAACCACTGCCAAGTAGTCTTGGGAGAGTCCAAAAAGTGGCTAGGAAGCTGGCTGGAGTCGAAATGAGGTTAGCACCGGATGGGTTTGCACACTCCATTCTCGGGCCTACAGTTGCTGACATGCCTCTTTAATTCACTTGACGGGAAATAACCCTATAAGGGGCCTTCTTTGACTGGCCTGGAACTATATGGCTCAGACTAAACATATTAAATTCATTACAGCAAATTCGTCTTTGGCCCCTGGTGGCTGCAGGGCTACGGGGAGGACAAAAAGCCCTGCTGCTATCCGGACGTTGGAAATCTGCTGCCGGAGATCCAGATGGAGGTGAGGATGGATTTTCAGCAGATTTCAAACATGAGAGTCATTATCCAATTAGAATAGATTGATTTAATGGCTTAGAAGATTATGTAAGGTGCCCGAGGAGGGACCCACAGAGGGCTTTTGTGAGCTTAAGCAGGCACTATGGAAAAGCACCCCTAGAGTTCCACGCAGCGTATAAGCCCTGCATTTGGATGCCTTCGAGTGCCATATTCAGGTCAGTACTAATAAGGACAGTTTACATCACCTCTTTGCCTTAAAGAGAGAATGATGACAGGTGACCTAGTGCAATTGAATTTACTGAACAACTAGTATATGCCAGGTACCCTGCTAGGCACAGGGCTGCAGTGCCTTAAAAGTGCGCCAAGAAGAAAAAAAAAAAAGTGCTCCAAGAGTTATCAAACAGGGTATATGGGTCAAAACTCCATCTAGATCTGTCCTGAACAAGAAGAAATTGACTGAGATGAAACATAAGAATTTAGTCAAAACAAACTCCTTAACTGTAAATGTGACTGAATATTGGAACAGGCCACCACCAAGGTTTTTAAAACTTCACATGAGGAGGTTTGCTTAGCAAGTCCATCTCAAATAATTTGTGTCTAGAATTTAGGTCTGCTCATGGTGCTTCCTGGTGTCCTCTTCAGTTTCTTGAATCTAATTCTGTTTGAGGAGTAAAATTTAACGAAAGATTTCAGTGCTTTAATTGGAACTTTCATGTATTATGAATAAAGCACAATTTTAGGTAGAGCATTTTGCCTGCAATGGGAGATGAACAAGTCCCAAACTGCTTCCACTCTAAAGGGCTACTGCAAGCCTTGGACTTGGAAGCTGTATAACACGACATCTATTACTGTATTAAACTTATCCACAATTTGTCTTTAACAAAGAGATTAGTTAAATAGAAACACAAATTTAGAAACAAATAAAAAATGGAAATGGCACGTACAATACTTCAAAAGCTTAAGCTAACACCCTCGCTTGTGTCCTTTTAAGAATGATGTAGTGCTTTAAGAGGCTAATACAAAAAGACAAAGCAAGACTCCATAAAATCCAGAGAATAGATCACAGAACTCCTCTTTGGATCCTGTCTGGAGACATAACTGAACAACAACAAAGGTTGTTCTCTTGGATGGAGGCCGGAGTGCCAGCTGGAAACACATCCCAAAGAGAAGGCCCAATTGCCAAGGGAACATTGACTGATCCAGCCAAGGTCCTCACTAGGAGACAGTTGCAGGAGTATCTATGAGCACCGTCAGGAGTTTCCTTGTGAAAATAGTTATATATTCACTCTAGCATTAAAAAAAATCCAATCCGGTCTCCAGAATCTCTTATTCTAGAGAAGGCAGAAATGGTATTAGCATTGACATTCTTCAAAATGTAAAATTTTGAAGTCACAGAAAAACCCCATACCTGCCAGGATAATGCCATTTCTATACAGGAGCAGGCTCCATTCCTCACTGTTGTCCTGGGAACCTGAGCTGCATAGGTCAACACTGACTGCATGATTACTGCTGGACAGAACTTGACGAAGGGAGAAATCTATGAACCTGCATGATCCACCCTGCCTACAAAACTACCATCTGTTCACATCCTACACTCCATCTCTTCTCCAAGCCAGGAAAGGGTAGATGGAGAAGGAAAAAAAAAAAGGCCTTCTACATTCTGTAAAAGAAGCACAGTGACTTGAAGTTACTGTACCAAAGCCCGCTCACTTTCCCCTCTTAGAGTCTTTGGATCGAATAGAGGACAGGTGTCTATTACTGTTTAATAAACATGGTGTCCTTGACACTGAATGAGCATTCATTAACGACAGCTTCCTTTAAGCCATGAATATTAACAGACCAACTGAATAAATAAAGTATGTTAAAAGTATGACCTTTGTCATCTAATAGGAAAGCATATGTGTGGGACTATTTTTAGTTATCGTTTTTAGGAGCTTAATCCATTGAATTTTTGGTGCAGGGGAGTGGGGGAAGAAGCAGCCAAAACTTTAGTCATGGGCAGTCAGACTTAATTATAATTTCTAAAAAAGATTGTTGTCATTGTTAGGTCGTCAAGTGGCTTCCAACTCATAGCAACGCTACGCACAACACAACAAAACACTGCCCGGTTCTGCACCATCCTCACAACCATTGCCATGCTTAAGCCCGTTGTTGCAGCCACTGTGTCAATCCATCCCCTTGAGGGTCTTCCTCTTTTTTACTGACCCTCCACTCTACCAAGCATGATGTCCTTCTCCAGGGACTGGTCCCTTCTGATAGCATGTCCAAAGTGTGTGAGATGAAGTCTCCTCATCCTGGCGTGTATTGAGCATTCTGGCTGTACTTCTTCCAAGACAGACTTGTTCATTCTTTTGGCAGTCCATAGTTTATTCAACATTCTTTGACAACACCATAATTCAAAGGCATCAATTCTTCTTCAGTCTTCCTTATTCATTGTCCAGCTTTCACATGCATATGAGGCGATGGAAAACACCATGGCTTGGGTCAGGCACACCTTAGTCCTTAAAGTGACTTCTTTGCTTTTTAACACTTTAAAGGGGTCTTTTGCAGCAGATTTGCCCAGTGCAATGCACTATTTGGTTTCTTGACTGCTGCTTCCATGGGCATTGATTGTGTATCCAAGTAGAATGAAATCCTTGACAGCTTCAATATTTTCTCCGTTTATCATGATATTGCTTATTGGTCCACTTGTGAGGATTTTTGTTTCTTTATGTTGAGGTGTAATCCATACTGAAAGCTGTAGTCTTTGATCTTCATCAGTAAGTGCTTCAAGTCCTCTTCACTTTCAGCAAGCAAGGTTGCATCATATGCATATCAAAGTTTGTTAATGAGTCTTCCTCCAATCCTGATCCTGTGTTCTTCTTCATATAGTCCAGCTTCTTGGATTATTTTCTCAGCATACAGATTGAATAAGTATGGTGAAAGGATACAACCCTGATGCACACTTTTTCTGACCTTAAACCATGTAGTATCCCCTTGTTCTGTTCAAATTACTGCCTCATGGTCTAAGTATAGGTTCCTCATGAGCACAATTAAGTGTTCTGGAATTCCCATTCTTCACAATGTTATCTATAATTTGTTATGATTCACACAGTCAAATGCCTTTGCATAGTCAATGAAACACAGGTAAATATCTTTCTGGTATTCTCTGCTTTCAGCCATGATCCATTTGACATCAACAATGATATCCCTCATTCCCCATCCTCTTCTGAATACTGCTTGAATTTCTGGCAGTTCCCTCTTGCCGTACTGTTGCAACCACCTTGGAATGATCTTCAGCAAAGTTTTACTTGTGTGTGATATTAATGATATTGTTCAATAATTTCCACATTCTGTTGGATAACCTTTCTTTGAAATAGACACAAAAAAGTTTAGGCCATAAAAAGCTCTATTTGGCTCCAGAGATCTGCTATCTTGCCACTAATTATTTCTTCCTTATTTTGCTTCTTACATGCATGAAGCTAAAAGTCCAAGTTTTTTATTGTAGAGGATGCAGTACTGAGCAAGCTCACTAGGACAGCGGTACTCAGAACACTTAGTGGAAATTCTGGGATTTCACTCACACTATTGTCCTCAACTCCCATTATGATCAGTGCTAAGTTCAGTTGACTCTGCCCCCTAAATATCTCTCCACTCTTTCTATTCTCTCTATTCTACGCACTGTGGTGGCTCTTGTCTCAGCCACTGTCACCTCTCCCCTGGGCCCCTGCAATTCCCTCCCAACTTGTCTCCAGCTTCCTCTCCAAGGGCTCCTTTTCACTTCATCCACCATGATTGGATTCACAGATGTGAGCATGACATTCACCTGGTTAAAAATCTTTGATGGCTTCCCATTATACTTAGGATTAAAAACACAAGAAAGTAAACTAAACATACAACTAACAAACAAACAAACAAAAGAACAGGTCCTGGGTGCGTCATCTCACGCCTCTCTTCTTCATGATCTCCACTCCAGACACACAGGACTTCTTTCACTTTTCCAAACATGTCATACTCCTACCTGTCCAGTGCTTTGAACCAGTTCCTTCTGATGCGAACTCCTGCTGAGAATTTGCATATCTCAGGAGATGCTAATGCTGCTGGTTTGGGACCAATTCTGAGAACCACTAGCAGAGCAGTGGTTCTCAAAACTTATTATACATAAGAATCACCTGGGGATCTTGTTAAAATGTAGATTCTGATTCGGTATATCTGGGATGGAAATGCAAATTCTCAGCAAGGGTTAGAACCAGAACAAACCAGTTCGAAGTCCTGTTCCTGTCCCAGAAGATTCACACCTGTTGTTGCTTCTATCTGCCAACTTCGTTGCCTCACTAACACATCCCCCAGGTTTCTATTGAAATATGATTTCCTCCAGAATCCCAGCCTTAAGAGACTTCCTACACAAGTTAGATCTGCCTTTATCAGCTCCTGTAGCACCCTGCATTTCTCCATCATAACACTCAGAGCTCTTTTAGTCACTTATTCAATACTTTTCTTCTCTAGTTGACTGAAACTTCCATGACATAAGGGGCAAGTTCCTTTTAGGCAAATTTGTAGCTACAGACTCTAACATTCAAACAGATATTATTATTATTCCAGTTTTTAAAAATGAGAATATTAAAGCTTTTAGATTTGAAATTATTTGCCCATGTATTTGAACTAGTAAGCAAAGCTGAGGAGCTCATCTTTTGTATCTGAATCAAAAGTCTATGACATTTCTACCTATGATTTATGGGTAAACAAGTAGAAATATAAGAAATAAGTTAGTATTCAGTACTTATCATGTCCTAGGAGATGGGGGGGGGGGAAGAACATATAGAAAATATTATTGATTCAAAAGAAGGAAGGGAAAGAAAAAAAAGAAACAATGGAAAGGAATAATAAATTGAAAACACAAATATATATGATAGAAATAGAGCTGAATATACCCTTAATCACAATAAATCATACCAACTGTATTCATCTATTTAAGAAGTACCTAGACCTTTGAACTGATTTATATAAATACATTTGTGTGTGTATATATACATTCAGCTATATATTTTTTAAAAGAGTCACACCTAAAACAAACCACACAGAAAGGAATACTGGTGCAACAATATTTACACCTGACAAAATAGATTTTAAGGAAGAAATCACTATTGGAGTAGAGAGAGATACAAATAATAATAAAAGTAGTAAAACAATGAGATAAAATGATCATGAACTTGAATGCACCTCACAACATGACCTTGAATATACATATTCTCGTTCACACACACACACACACACACACACACAAATGGACAAAATCATAAAGAGAAATCACCAAATTTACAATCATAGCAGGAGATCTCAACGTATGTCTATGAGATACTAATAGATCAAATAGAGAAAAAAATAGCAAGGACTCAAAAATCAGAACAACAAAACTAATAAGCTTGAACATTTACAAAATTGGCCATATTTAAGTCACTAATGTATCTCAGCAAATCTCAAAGATTCCACATCATAAGGCCACATAATCTAACCATAAATTGATTAAATTATAAAGCAAATTAAAATGTGATTAAAAATACTTCATATGCACAGTATAGGGAGAGCGATTAGGGTCACATAACAATGTATGTATAAATTTTTGTATAAGACCAACTTGAAATGTAAACTTTCACTTATACTACAACAATAAACAAATAAAAATACCTCATACATTTGAAATTTAAAATCTAAATCTTAAATTACTCATAAGATAAAGAAGAATCACAACGGAAATTATTTAGAGCAAGGAATTAAAATTACTACACATAAAACCTTACAGGAAGCAGCTGAAGTCATACTTGGATGAAAATGAATTTTTAAAGAAGAAAAATTGAAAATAAATTAATTAAATCTAAGCACCTAGAAAAACAAAATGAACCTATAGCAAGTAAAAGGAATAAAAAAATTAAAATGAGAGCAAATATTAATAGATAGGAAAAAAAACAGAAAGAATTTAAAAAATCAAAAGCCAGTCTTTTGAAAAATATAATAAAATAGACAAATCTCTAGTAAGACCAATAAGAAAGAAAATGTTAAAATGCTCAAATAAACATTATCAGTAAAGAATAGAGAAGAGACATACTATGGAAATGGCAGAAAAATTTAAAACTCATAAGAAAATATATGTTTAATCTATTTTAAAAAACTTAGTTGAAATTGGATCGTATTCCAGAAAAATATCAATTATTAAAATTGCCTCAAGAAGAAATCAAAAAGCTCAAAAATCCAGTAACCATTAAAGAAATTGGCTAAGTGATTAATTTCCCCATTTTTTGGGGTTTAGAGTAGAGTAGAAAGGTGGAAAGAAGTGGTTTTAGAAGCAAGTTCTACCGAATCTGCAAGGAACACATAATCTCTATTTTACAAAAGCTGTTTTAGAGAATTTAAAATGAAAGAAATCTGTCCAATTCTTTTATAAGGCTGGTTGAACAAAAAATGGGAAAGGACAATACAATTATAAACTAAGTTTACTCATGAATAGAAACGCAAAAATATTAGTCAGCTGAATTTAGCAGATTTTTAAAAATGACCAAGTAAGGTTTAGTCCAAGGATGCAAGAATGGTTTAATATCAGAAAACCTATTAATTTTTACATAACATTAATAGATTAAAGGATAAAAGTTTGTCTACTTGATGCAAAAAAAAAAGATAAAATTCAATATTTACTCATTCACGATTAAAATTCTTGAGAAACTAGGCATAAAATGAATCTACTTTAACCAGGGAAAAGGATTTCTACCGAAAACATGCATCAAACAGCACACTCAATTATAAAATTGTAAATACAGTCCCAACAAATCAGAAAGCAGATGCCTTTTAATCACCATTGCTATTCAGTCTTATACAGGGTTAACTATCTGATGCAATTAATCAAGAATAAAATATAATAAAACCTATAAGAATTGGAAAGGAAGACGCAGAACTCCATCCTCCTATTCAAAGTTTCCCTCCCTTCATTTGTCCCACCTCATCCAACATGTATCCTTACTTCTTCCTGAGGAATCAAGTCCTACTCCCATCTGCTGTGAATCAAAGACACCTTCTCCTGTCATTGCCACACAGAGAGAAAAGTGGTTAACTTCAGGTTTCATGGGAAGGGGAAGGAAAGATACCAGATGGTTCTCCATTCTGATTTGTAGTTGGATTTTTCTATAAGAGGAAAAAGATTCGGATACAAATTAGCTGTCTCCTGAAAGCCCTCATCAAGTCTACAAATGAGACTTTCTCCAGTCATACAGCTTTGTCCTTATTGTCATTTGTCTTTTCCTGACTCTGGATTATAGGCAAAGCCCTGGTAAAGAAGATCTCTATGGCAATCACTTCAACCCAATTCCCGTGATTTTCTCCTGACTGGCGGACAGAGGCTATCATCCTAAAACATGATTGTTTCAAGGTATCAGTCCTTGAAACATGTGACTATTCATTGACTCAGCAATTATAATTCTAGGAATTTATTTTAAGGAAATTAACAGATGTTGTACAAGGATATCTATCCCAGCATTATTTATAATAATAAAAATATTCAAGCAATGTAAATGTCTAACAATAAGGAATTGATTAGGTCATTAATCTCATGGAACATTTTGTAGTCAATTAAAAAAATCATGCTGTAGCAAAGTATTTGCTGACATGAGAAAAACGTGCTTGATATCTTGTTAAGTGAAAAAACAGGCTAGAAAATCTTGTTTGATAAATGTTACTAATATTTTGATGATAGTCACTTGCCTGAAAAAAAATACTGAAAGGACCTACAACAAAAACAGTAACTTGGTTATCTCTGCATAGTGGGATTACAGGTATTTCTGGTTTATTTATTGGGTTTTTTGTTTGCTTTTGTGCTCTTCTATGTGTTCCAAGTGAGAAAAGGAAAAAATAGTCCCTGACAGCTTCAGCTAGGAGCTGGACTGGCTCTAATAGCTGGACCATGGTGTTCTCCTGATGAGCATAAACAATCTGACACCACACCAATAAGATATGACCTTCATCTATGACCATGACAAAACAAAACAAACATAACTTCTTCATCTTTTGCTAGCAGTCCATATCTTGACCTCTTGGTTCTTCAATGTGCCTGCCCTGTGATAGTTCCTAAATGACTCAGTGTCTTTGACTAGTCTGGCCCTATTTCTATCCCTGTTTTGTCTTTATTGTGATTTGTTAAGCACATTTCTCTTCTGCTGTTGAACTAGCTTTTCACTCTTATCCAGAAACAACGTGAACAGTCTTTTGTTGTTTACCTCAGTGAAAGAGCACCAATGAGACAGTATCAATGCAAAAAATTGCAAGTATGTAAAACCTTTCTCAGAACATGTTTATGCCATGCTTCCTTTTCCCTGTAATTTATCAGTCTCTGGAGAACCAGCTTCTTCTAGAAGGAGACCTTAGTATAGGAGCTTCACTCACCATGCATAGCCTTGAAACAGTGTGAGGAGAAAAGATATGCTTTTGACCTAGTAGAGATGGAGAATTCCAAGTGTGTGGCTCTGTTTTATGAAGAGGCAGAACTGATTTCAGTTAGGATAGTGGTTTCATTATTTTCTCTAGAGGTTGTATTGAAATGCTTTCTGGTATTTCATTTGACAATAATAAAAATGGCAAAATAAATGTGCATTAGTCTATTTTATTTGAGACAGGATCAAGGAGTCCTCCAATGTGCTGGCCACACCATAGGCTTACCAGCAGAAATGGTGAATGACTAACTGGGAATTTAATGCAAATACCCAATCAGTATGTGTGATCTGAGTTCCAGGAAGAAAATTTGCAATCCCTTTAATTCTACTGGGCACCATTATTTGTGGATGTTGCCAAACTAAGGAAAAATAAAATGCAAAGCATTCACACTGAACTTTGGACACATCCTTACATAATAGTTTTTATTCCATCAGCAATAACACATCCTCAGAGGACCCCGAGACCCAGATTCCTAAGGACAGTGCTTGACATTGATTGATTGCTTTCTAATACATTTCCAAGCTACCTGGTTGAATGTTCTCACCACAAATCTGGCTCAAAATCTAGGCAGTCCTCAAATCTAGACAGTCCTCCTGAGTCATCCTGCTTGACGCTTCCCATCTGTGTCCTGCACTTTGCTTGGCTGATATTATTTCAGTTGGACTTTCCAGTTCACTCACTGGGGTTGATGTGATTGGAGTTCTGTTCCATGTATTCTGGCACCACCACATCTTTTGAGGGCAAGGACTGTCCTCGGTGTCTTTCTACTCTTAAATCTCACAATATTGTGCATACAGTAGGACCATAATGATTGCAGTCAGAGGCCTGTGGCTGCCATCTCAGGGCAGCCCAGCTTCCATGATTTGGGGATTGTGCAGCACTGAGTAGAGGTTCCTGGGGCCTCTAATTTAAAGGAGAAGCCCAAGCTACTCCTCCGGCATGTATAATAGCCATAAAAAACCCAAACCTGTTGCTGTCTAGTAGATTCCAACTCATGGCAACTCTATAGGACACAGTAGAATGGCCCCATATGGTTTCCAAGAAGCAGCTGGTGGATTCAAACTGTCAACCTTTTGGTTAGCAGCTGAGCTCTTAATCACTGTGCCACCAGGGCTCCATAGTAGCCATAGAGGGTAGTAAAGACATTTTACAGAATAAGGAGCCAGGTAGGGCAGTAAATGGGAAAGATCTGTTTGTTCAGGGACTGACAAGACAGCAGCTTGGGCCCTGGTTCTTTGTGGCTGCTTTGGCTTTACCACAATACTCACAGAGCATAATCTGGAGAAATGAGTCGAGTCTCCATTCCTGTGCCATACTGGCTTTCCGTCCTTCCGTCTTTCCATTTTTTCCTTTCCTGACTCTCTCTCTTTACCCATTCCTTCCCTTCTTGCTTTCCTGCCTTCACCATTCATGGAGTTTTCCACAAGGCTTTGGACTCAATGATGTAGAGATTCAAACATGAGCAAGACAGGAGCTCTGCCTTCTAGAAAAGTAACCCCACCTTGGGGAGGTGAGGCCTGACCATGGGCATTGTTTCAGTTGGTGTCCTAGATGAACTAGAATGGCACACTCAGATGGTTAGAGAATTAATGAAGGGTTACTTTACAAAAGGGGCTCTGGAGGTGCAACGGTTAAGTGCTGGGCTGATAACTGAAAGGTTGCCAGTTTGAACCCACCCAGCGGCTCTATGGGAGAAAGACCTGGCAATCTGCTTCCATAAAGATTACAGCCAAGAAAACTCTGTGGGGCTTTTCTACTCTGTCACATGGGGTCACTATGAGTCGAAAATCGACTTGATGGCCCCTAACAACAACAACTTTACCAAGGTGTGGACAACATTTCAGTAACCATAGGGAATGGTAAAGCACCCAGGAATTAGCAATAGAGGGAAGCTGTTACCGTCTGTAAGGTCAAATAGGCAAAGTGGGGGAGGGGGCTAGAACCCTGAATAAACTAGTCATAGAAGAGTTAAGCAAAGAGTAACTTAAAAGTGGAAGACAAATTAGCAGTAAGAAATCAAAAGAAATGAGACAAGACAGGTTGGAAGAAGCCCTGAACACTTTTGAATCATGTGGAACATTATTTCTATCTCCCAAGAAACCAATCTGTAAAGTGGCTCAAATCAACTACATTAGGTATAACCAGCACAGGAACAATAAAAGACACACAAATCAAAATTTCACTGTTTCCTAAACATGCTAGATTGTAAACTCTCTGTTTAATTACATGGAGTCTTGACATATGCAGAATTGCAGTATCTTTGTGCAATTTCACATGGGAAGTGCATTGAACATAAACTACATTTGGCTGATTTTGAAGGAAACATTCTTTGAGCCTGTGAGCACAACAGGAGCTGTAGCCCCATGTACTCCACCTGGATGCTCTCTCACTCCTTATTTCACTCTATCTCATTGGTCACTCCCCTCTGTCATCCTCCCAGAGCCCCAGTTCAAGCTTTTATTCTCTAGTGTCTCCACTTCTCTCCATCAGTAAACTCCACCTCTACTTACCTGATAGTGTCTATGGAAGTCCTGACCTTGAACTTTCCCTGTGTCTTATAAGTCAGCATCTCAGGCTTTGGTCAAATGATAACAAAGGATTTGTTTGTTTGTTTGTTTTGCATAGCTTTTCCTGCCTAGAAGGTGCTAAAGAGTGGGCTCTGATGTCATGAATGAGGGAAGACGAGGACTGTCAATTCCATCTCTGTCTCACCACTAGTGAGGGCTGGGTCCAGTTTTCTTACACTTCACCACAGTAAGTATTGATATTTCTCCTAAGAAAAACCCAGAATAGCCTCATGTAGAGAAGGAACAGACCTGTGAAATGACTTGAGAAATAAGAATTGACGAATTTTTGTTCTTCCTGATCCCACTTACATTTAAAACCACCATGTTAGCTGAAACGTGATTCATCTGAACCATTTAGGATATAGCCCAGCCCTAAATTGTATATTTCTGATCTCCAAACCTCTCTCCTGTTGGCTGGGGGTGAGGGGAGAGACTCTGTTCAGTCTGCCACAATCAGAAAGATTAAGAAGACAAAGAGAATCAGAAGAGGAAATAAAAGTGTTTTCTAAAGAGAACTTGGTACATATATTGGAGCCTCTTCAGCAATTACTTTGTATTGTCAATCTTTAAAGAAATATTTATTTGAAAACTGGTGCTCTAAATATCACTATAAAAGGCTATCATGGCTGTGGAACTGTGGCTGAGGCTGACACTGGAGGAGACTCCTTCTCACTGGTAAAGTGAGCACCGTCTGGGGGCAAGTTTCAAAGTTCACCAACATTTTAACCAGTTGCCATCGAGGTGTTTCTGACTCATGGTGACCCCATGTGTGTCAAAGTAGAACTGTGCTCCACAGGGTTTTCAATGGCTGATTTTTCAGAGGTGGATTGCCAGCCCTTTCTTCCAAGGCTCTTCTGGATGAACTTGAACCACCAATCTTTTGGTTAGCAGCCAAGCGTGTTAACTATCTGCACCACTTAGGGACTCCTCACAAACATGTAGGTATAACCAATTTTCCAGAGAGCTGCCCTGGGAAGAAAGTTCCAGACTCCAGTACCCCCTCTGTGAAAATGCCAGAATCTGGGGTGGCAGAATCCTGCCTTGGTTCTCCATAGTCGTGATCACCACCAGGATTCATTTATACACCTCTGTAACCATCCCTGGGGCTCCCAGAAATATTCAGGACAGGGTTTCTAAAATCTCGCTTCCAACAAATAAGAGAGTCATTATTGATATTAATCAGGCTATGTCTGTACTTATGAGACAGAAAACCTGAAAATCTCAGATACCTTAAAATTTGTAGTAGTATTTAAACTCTCGGCCACTGGTGCTGATTTATAGAACCTAAAATGCAAAATCATATCTATAAGTCAGACTACAATGTAACTTTTGGCAACCTAAATGATTGATATTTTCTGGTGCTTTAAATAATAGATGGAAGTAGGTTTCCATAGTAGATTGAGTTCCCTGGCCTAATACTTTTCCTATCTCCTCCCTCTGTGGCATCTTTATTTTAAGTCAGTTATACTGGGATTTCAGATCAGAGGCCCTATCTTTAACGAAAGGAGCCCTGGTGGCTTCTTTAATGATCCTCGTCAAATAACGTGAACAAAACTTACTTTACTTCTAATGTTCTGCATCCTACTTTGGTGAATAGTGTCTGGGGTCTTAAAAACCTGTGAGTGGCCATCTAAGATACTCCATTGGTCTCATCCCATCTGGAGCAAGGGAGAATGAAGAAAACCAAAGACACAAGGGAAAGATTAGTCCAAAGCACTAATGGACCACAAGTACCACAGCCTCCACCAGACTGAGTCCAGTACAACTAGATGGTGCTGGGCTACCACCACCGACTGCTCTGGCAGGGATCACAATAGAGGGTCCCTGACAAAGCTGGAGAAAAATGTAGAACAAAATTCTAACTCACAGAAAAAGACCAGACTTACTGGTCTGACAGAGACTGGAGAAACCCCGAGAGTATGGCCCCCGGACACCCTTTTAGCTCAGTACTGAAGTCACTACTGAGGTTCACCCTTCAGCCAAAGATTAGACAGGCCCATAAAACAAAACCAGACTAAGTGGGAACACCAGCCCAGGGGCAAGGACGAGAAGGCAGGAGGGGGCAGAAAAGCTGGTAATAGGGAACCCAAGGTCGGGAAGGGGAGGGCGTTGACATGTTGTGGGGTTGGCAACCAATGCCACAAAACAATATGCGTATTAATTTTTTAATGAGAAACGAACTTGTTCTGTAAACCTTCGTTTAAAGTACAATTAAAAAAAGTTTCAAAAAAAACTTCATTTCTAAATGCTTATATAAATATACTTAAAATCTTGGCCACATTAAAAATTAAAAAAACAAAATCTGTACCCTCACATTTTCCTGTGCCAAACTGAGAGAGAGGAGTAAGTATGTACATCATGAACAAGAAAGGGGAAAGCAGACAGAAATCAGAGTATAGGAAAAATCCGAGAACAAACGGCAAGAAAAGTCCAGAGCCAAAGCAGACAGTAACTTAAAAGTAGAAGACAAATTAACAGCAAGAAATTAAAAGAGACAAGACAGACCAGGTTGTAAGAGACCCTGGATGCTTTTAAATTCAGGCAGAGCATCCTTTCTGGCTCCCAAGAAACTCATCTGTAAAGTGGCTCATATCAACTACGTTAGGGTATGACCAGCATGGGAACAATAAAAGACACACAAACCAAAGTTACACTGTTTCCTAAACATGCTGGATTGTAAATTCTCTATTTAATTACATGAAGTTTTGGCATATGCAGAATTCTATCAAAGTGTCTTTGTGTAATTTCCCAAGAAAGTACATTTAACATGAACTACCTTTGGCTGATTTTGAGGGAACCATTCTCTGAGCCTCTCTTTGCCGAGCTCCTCGGAATAGAGCCTCTGCCTGGAACACAGTGTGGGACTGGAAGGAAATCAGTGATGGTCTTGGCAGACGATCAGTCACACTTGTACAGAATATTTCAAATAACTGCCTGTAGATTACTTTCTAGGCTTCTTTAGTTTTGGCTGTAACAAATTTTCAATATTTTAAACACATTTAAAGACCACAGGCTTTTAGTTTTTACACAGGGGCTCAAAATGAATCCAAGGTTTTTGTCCTGTTTTCACAATGAGAAGCTCCAAAACTTCTTGTAAGTTCCATCAATACCATTTGAATAGCAAGGCTGTGACCATCCTCCTGAGCCCTGGACGAATAATCACTTACAGTCTGGAGGTTTGTCATTTGACTTGGTGTGACTCTAAGAACATCACTGACGTTACTAACTTCTGACCTAGCCCCCCAGAAACCGGAGTCCCTGCTTCTCCTTTGCAGATACCAATTCAAAGCTGGACATGATAAAGGACTCAATCAAGGCCACAATTTCCCCTCTAAAATTAATTCTGAGCTCTTCTCTGTTAATAAACAGACAGCACTGACATCTTATAAATATCACTATTTAAATGCTTCAATGTGCAGAATATTGTCTTGGTGTCTGTCTACAAATAAATGTGTATTTTAGTAAGTCTTTAATAAGTATCTTAGTTTAAGAGTTAGGAGGGAAAATTGTGATTGATGTCACTGACTTTCTGTTATTTATTAGACGTATACCAGCCAGCAGTCATTGTATTCATTGTGTCAGAATGATGTTAATGGTATTTTGGTTTAGGTTTCTTACTGCCAGGAGTGGTTGACATTTGGGGTTTATGGACTAAAGGATTTTGTAAGTTTTAAAGAGTTTTGTTTTTTTTCATCTGACTACTCCCATCTCATTTTTAACTTCTCAGAATGAAAAAATGTAAAAATGGTGTGGTGAGGGTGTCTGACCTCCTCAAACTTCTCAAGTGGTAAGAATCATTGTTAGCATCAACAGGCCAACGCTGATTGCTATGAGGCAGATATCAAACATGTCTCCACCCTCCAACCTTTTTACCAATTCTGACATTAGCCGTCCCTCCCATAGCACTCTCTACTTCTCTGCTGGGTTAGATAATTCTTTGCAATGGTCACACAAAACTCACAGACAATACTCATAATTATGGGGTTTATTAGGGAAGTAACAGGTTACAAATCAGCATCAGGAAAGGCGCAGGATGCCGTTCTTCAATCAGGGCAGCCTCTTCTCAGCCATGCCCATAGGCAGGCCTCTCTCTGGCCCTTGGCCCCTCAGCCCCCTGGCCCAGCCTCTGCCCCACTACAAAGCTCTTTAAAAAACCAAAAACCAAACCCGTTGCCATCAAGTCAATTCTGACTCATAGCGACAATAGAGTAGAACTGCCCCATAGAGTTTCCAAGGAGCACCTGGTGGATTTGAACCGCCAACCCTTTGGTTAGCAGCCATAGTACTTAACTGCTACGCCACCAGGGTCTTTAGCTCTGCCAATAAGTGCCCGGATACACCCTACTCCACCAGTAAGCCTTGACCCAAAGACACTCAGCACTCTAGCTCTTTGGTTCGTCAAGCCTAGCTCCACCAAAAAGTGCCCACAGGTACCCCACTCTGCCAGCAAGCCTTCTGCCTGAAGGCACTCAGCTTTCTCGCTCCATGGGCCAGGAAGGCTACCTTGCCAACTTCTGTCAGTCTCCTGGTTTTGCTGCCTCTGCTGCCGCCATTTCTCTGCTGTTGCTTCTCACTGTCTTGCCATCTCTGGTGTTACAGCTCCCTCTCTCTCTGTCTCCTGGGCCTAAGATGATCTCAGCACAGGGTTCCCGGGTCCAAAGGATGTCTTCCGCTCCATCTCTTCTTCTTTGTGGTAGTCATGTCCCCCCTCTGCTCTGGGATTGGCTCTCTTTTAAGCCTAGCAGGATGACAAAACTAATCAATCACTTCATTAGGGTTCCATACACCTTATTTGCTTGGTTCCACCCCCACAAGGTTACCATGCACCTTATTTGTATTATTAGTGAGCTGTTGAATCCCCTTGGGCCACAAGCACCTTATTTGCATGCAATCTTCTAATGGGAGTCACAAGACCATGGCTAGAAAGGCCATATAAAAGCAATCCATCACCCCACAAAAAATCTAAAGTTTCATATCATCGATTCCACCCCAGGGAAGGAAAGGAGCATGCAGGAGCACCTCAGCAGTGGGCAAACACAGGAAAGAGTGACTAGAAAGCCCATGGGTCCATACCAGCTGTTCATGCACCAGGCTGAATCCCAGTAGCTCAAGACCCAGGGAGACCACAGTCTAACCATCTGGCACAGAGGAGGCTTCCAGGACTGCAGGGAGCACACAATCTAGAGAGAGAAACAGACCAGAAGTAATTATGTTGCATGTGATCACAAGGGGGGAGCACCTTACTGTGCCTCACAGTATGTTGTATTTGTTCGAGTCTGTCTTCTCCATTAGGTGTGAGTTGCTTAAAGATGGAAACCTACTTCTAGTGCATCTTTGAGTTCCTGGCACGTGTGCTACATGCCCAACAAAGAAGCTTGTCCAGGTTTTTTAAATGAATGAATGAATTCTCATCTTAAATTTTATTCTACATTAAAGCACATTCTTATTGATCCCTAAAAGTCCCTGGGTGGCACAAACAGTTAAGCAATCGACTACTAACCAAAAGACTGGTGATTTGAAACCACCCAGAGGCACTTTGAAAGAAAGGTCTGGTGATCTACTTTCCGAAAAATCATCCATTAAAAACTGTATGGAGCACAATTCTACTCTGACACCCATGGGGTTTTCATGAGTTGAAATTGACTCAACAGCAGCTGTTTTTTTGTCTTTTCCTTTTCTTTCTTTAATTGGCCGCTTGTCTGCGTGTATCCAAAACACTCAATCAATTGCCCTAAGGCAAACAAAGTCATTAAATGAGACATCAAAATGCCAAAACAAGCAGAAAACAAAAAAGGGATGGGGGCAAGGACAGTAGGTAGCCCTTCAGTCTGAGATAAGATGCTGGATATCTCATGTCTTTGATGAAAACACAGTGAACATTTAGCTAGGAGGGTGTGGAATAAAACACTGGACATAATTTCTATCTTCTTGGCAGGTGTTCAATTCTATATTCAGTGTTTGAGTGTGAAGCTTATTAAAACAAAAAACCATATTAAGCCAGTAATAGAAATTGAGGAAGTTTATTTAACATACAATTTGAAAATCGAGGTAACATTTTGACTAGAGCATCAAAAAAAAAGATGAGAGAATCTCAAAACACTCTTATACCAAATCTTATCTACATTGCCATGGAAAGAGGTCTGAAACAGAACTGATGAACAATTTGTGGTCAGAAAGGATTTCATACAGCATTGTCTTGAAGAACAATTAAAATAGTTACTGATTTACCCTAAAACATAGCTCTCAGTCTGACCTTTGGAGTCTCTGTTAACTGAAACTGACTGAATTCTTCAAAAGAGCACAATGCCCAAGGCAAACAGTTTTCCTAGTTTATCTAGACCAATATTTGACTCAAAGGTGACTTTTAGAAAATCAGTGTCTTCAAGGCTCAAAGTTCAATAGGATATCTAATGGGCAATGGCCTTGGCAGATTACCCCAACTCCATGGACCCCAGTAGTCTGTATTCCAGGAGAATTGAAACTATTTCTCAAGCTTCACGAATTCCCTGAACATCAGAGATACCTACACTCACACATACACACATATAAAATACCCAAATCAAATGGACTTTTTAAGCATCTGAAATGTTTCTAGCACTGCACCCTTCCTCAACTGTGGAAAAGCCAGATCTGATTATTTTAATTCTCTGATGACTTTGCCTGAAATATTTGAGGTGACTGTGGAAGGCAGTAATAAAACTATTAGTGATGCTGATAAATTTTAAAAAGTTCTTCTTAAAATGTCAAAATATCTCAGTTAAGAACCACCAGTCTAGAACCATCCCCTCATTAAACAGAGTAGGAGACTGAGGCCTGAGGATAAATGATGTACCCAGGGACTCCCAGGCATTTAATGGCATAGAGAGCCTCTTAATTCCCAATCCCTAATTCCCAATTGCTCATTTAATTTCTTACTCTGAATTAGTAATCTGGAATCATCATCACCATCACGATTACACTTTATAGTTTAGAAACATTTCTATACCCCGTGTCTACTTCAAGACTTTCAACCGTGAGCATTTCCACGGATGACTAAATGAAAGCTCTGCAAGAATAACCAGTGCCTAAGCACGTGGAGTTGATGAGCAGCAGCACAGAGCCAAGGCTGCTGTTATAGCTCTGAGCCAGACGATTGGAAGACTCAGACTACTAACCAAAAATTTGGCCGTTTGAACCCACCCATAGGCACTTGGAAAGAAAGGCCTGGCAATCTGCTTTTGAAAAATCAGCCATTGAAAACCCTATAGAGCATAGTTCTACTCTGACACACATGGGGTTGCCATGAGTTGAAACTGATTCAATAGCACCTAGTTTTGTTTTTTAATTGATCCCTCATTTGGGTGTATCCAAAACACTCGAATAATTCTCCTAATGCAAACAAAGGCTCATTTACTGTCTCATCGCTGTGTACAGTGGACACTTGCTGAGAGAGATACCCTGTTGGTGTTTGAGGAGACTTCAGCTCCAAACTCCAATTGTCTTGGTTCTTAAGACACAGGTTTCTGCCATCTCCCACTTCCACACACTCATGAAGATTTGTATTCTTATGCCTTCAAAGAACTACCATGTAGATGAACTCTAGGCCTTTGCCATAATCACTTCCAATATCAGGGTTTCAAATCTCTGTGTACCATGCTCTTCTTCTTACTCTCCTCCTTTCTCTTCTCTCTGGCTTCTCTGTATTCTTCTGCTTCCTGGTTATGTGATCTTGGGCAAGTTATTTCACTTTTCTCGGTTTTGCTTCTCCATACGTAAATGCGGGTGATAATCATAGAACCCACTTCCTAGGATATTTATGAGATTTTAATGAGTTAAAACATGTATTTAATACATAATAAACACCAAATAAGTGTTATTTTTGTTGTTGTACTTTATATATAACGAATAATCAAAAAAGCTAACCAAAAATCATTCATTGAGTATAATTATCACAGTGTCTGATGTGGATTGTAGAGTTGCTTTTATTTTTTTTTTTCCTCTGCTAATTCCTGTCTCTTTCTGCAGGTATTTACAAACATGCAGGGGCCATGTTTGGGTTGCCAAGAGCCTGGTTTCTGGACAAGGTTTTATTGAAATAATAGGAAAGGTATTTCTTTCCACTATGTTGCATTACTTGGGCTTTAATTAAAGGGTCTCATTCACTTTGAAATGATGTACAGAGAAAGTGTAGTAGCCGGAGAAAAGTTAATAAAGAAGCTCCAAAATGAATAAAAGCTTTGGAAATAAAATTTGTGAATGTACCCAAGATCTTATGGCTTAAGGAAGATAATGTTAAGGGGAGATTTGATTAGTATCTTCAGATATTTGTTTTTATTAAGAAAAGAAGTGAGGCAGAGACAACATGGAGCCCTGGACAGATGCATCATGCTGTTGCTCTGCAGCAAAGACCCGGAAAACTAAGTAAAATAGATACAAAAGTCAATCCTGGAACCCTAAGCACTAATGAAGAGATAAAGAACTAGATCAAACACTGAATGGAAGAAGAAGTTGATGGAAAATAGAGACTGAGGAGCAATATGAAGTGGAGGACCCTTGCCAACTAATATGGCACAGCATCACCATCTTGAAGCACAGTTAGCAACAACCCCCAACAGGGAGTACAGGAAGGCAACTTCACGGAGCTCCCAACAGGAGACAGAGCACCTGGTAACAACAGAAATATGCTTTCCCACTCCTCACCCTTCTGGTGAGTAAAAGTAACCCCCCCCCCAATCCCAACAGCCCTAACTTCTGGGATCCACAATATGAGCCCCACCTCTCCAGCCCGCCCCCCTCCCACTGTGTGTTTTCTTTCTCTCTCCCTCTTCCTTTTCTTTCTCCCTCCCACCTAGCCCCATACATCACCTCCCCTCCCTTCACACTGGCCCCGGGTCCACCCCACTCCCACACACTGGCCCCCACCTTGCCATTATTATTTTTCTTTTTTTTTTCCTTCCTTTTTTGTCACCCTCCCACTTAACCCCGTATGCCACCTTCCCCCCCACCCTTCCTGCCAAACCTCACCACCTGGCCTTGGCTAGAGAGCCACTGGTACACCAGCCTACCACCGCCCCAGGTCTACCTTGCCCCCACCCGCCAGCCCCCACTGCACCATTTTTTTCTTTCTTTTCTTCCTTTTTTTCTTCCTACCTCCCACCTAGCCCCATATGTCACCTCCCCTCCTTTCCCACCAGCCCCCAGGTCCCTCCCACCCCCACTCACTGACCCTTGGCATGTTGCCAACTTTTTTCTTGTTTTCTTTTTTTCTCTTTCTTCCTTTTCTTTCTCCCCCCACCTAGCCCCATACACCACCTTCCCACCTTCCTGCTGGCTGCCTACCACCACCGTGGCTAGAAAGCTACAAGCTTGTTGCCACCCCAGATCCACTCTACCCCCACCCATCGGCTCCCACCACACTGCAATTTTTCATTTTTTTTGTTTTTTCTTTCTTTTCTTTCTCCTTCCCACCTAGCCCAATAAGCCACCTCCTCTCCCTTCCCACCATCCCCCAGGTCCATACTGCCTCCACTTACCAACCCCTCTACCCAGCATTGTTTCCTTTTCCCCTTTCTTACTTTTTGTCTCCCACCTGGCCCCATATGCCACCTCTCCCCCAATCCTGCCTGACTAGGGTCTGTCCTCTCCCCACCTGCCATCTACCCGCATGCCACCCCACCATTTGAGTTTTTGTCTTTTCTTTCTCTTTTCTTTTCCTTCTCCCACTCACATAGCCTTATATTCCACCTCTGCCCCCTTCCTGCTGGCCCCCACTGCATCACTGGGGCTGTAGCATTCCTGGCACTCAGGCCCACCACTGCATCAGGCCTACATCACCCTCCCCTCCCACCATTTGACCAGCCACTGAATGGTGGGAAGCAAGCTCATACCACTCACATCTGACACCTCCCATCTGGTGAGGGGCTGTGAACCCTTCCACACCGCTCGGCCAACATCAAGAGACAGACAGACCAGCCCAGTACATCCTCAGGCACCTTACCAAACCACGGTACAATGAAGGGGGCTTGCCCTGCCTACTGCTTTTCTGCCTACCTACACAAGGAGGTAAAAGCTATCGTGCCCACAGATGATCAAACAGCAAAGCATGCCCATCCTGCATGCCCTGATGTATCAAAACAAAATAAAAAAGCAGGACAAAGCAAACAAACATACAATCAAAAAATAAAGAAAATAATACCTTAATGTCTCAGAGACAGCAGACAATGTCAAAACATAAAAAAGCAGGACAAGATGGCTCCAGCAAGTAATCAAAATAAAGATTCAGATAACCTTCCAGTAGAAGAAAAGGAAGTGACACTACCTCATATGTAATTCAAAAGACTAATGTTTAGGGCTATCCAAGAGATTAAGAGAGAGACCAAGGAAAAAACAGACAAAACCAAGGGAAAAATAGTCAAAATCACAGAAAACACAGATAAAACCAACAAGAACAGCCAAAATCAAGGAAAACACCGACAAAGCAATAGAAGAATCCAGGAAAATAATATAAGAATAAAATGTCAAAACAGAAATCTTACAAAAACAGCAATTAGAAATTCAAAAGATAAACAACAAAATTTCATAAGTGGACAACTTAGTAGAAGGCTTCAGGAACAAACTTGAAACAATGGAAGACAGAATAAGCGAGATTGAAAACAAAACATGGCCTTTACTTTGCTCAAGAAAAAATCAGAGAAAAGAATGAAGAAAACCTAAGAATTATGTGGGATACAATCAAGAGCAAAAATTTGCCCATGACTGGAGCTCCAGAACAGGAAAAAATGGAAAACACAGAGAAGATTGTGGAAAATTTGCTAACAGAAAACTCCCCAAATATCATGAAAGATGAAAGAAAAGCTGACAATCCAAGAAGCTCAATAAACCCCATATAGGACAGATTCCAAAAGAAAGTCACCAAGGCATATAATCACACTTGCCAAAACCAAAGACAAATAAAGAATCCTGAGAGCAGTTTGAGAAAAACAAAAAGTCACAGATAAAGGGGAAACAATAAGACTAAGATCTGATTACTTGGTAGAAACTATGCAGGCAGGAAGGCAATAGGATGACATATATAAAACCTTGAGAGAAAAAAACTGCCAGCCGAGAATAATATACCCTCCAAAACATTTCTCAACTATGATGGCAAAATCAGGACATTTCCAGATCAACAGAAATTAAGGGAATTCATTAAAACCAAACCAAACTTACAAGAAATATTAAAGGGAGTACTTCAGTTAGAGAGCCAACAACATCAGACAACAACCTGATTCTAGGACACAGGAAAGCATCAGCAAGATACCAACCTAGGTAAAAAAAAAAAAAACAAAAAAAAAACTCTCAGTGATAAAACAAAGCTAAAAGACTTAAAACAGGGAAACAAAGCCATCAATCTGTAAATGATGACAATGTCAATACAATAAAAGGGGGAAAATGGTGTAGGTATAGTACTTTCAAATGGAGAGGAAGTCAAGGCAATATCAAATAATAAAAGACTGGTTCAAACTTAGGAAGATAAGGGTAAATTTCAAGGTAACCACAAAGAAAGTTAACAAACCTATTCATCAAAATAAAAAAGAAGAAAAATGACCCAGTAAACACAAAGTCTATAATAGCAAAAGAAAAGAAAATCCACAAACAAAAGAAACTCAGCACAGGAAAGTAAGAGGAACAAAGAAAACACCAACACCACCAAAAAAAAAAAAAAGTGCAACAGTATGATAGTAATAAACTCATATGTATCACTGAATGTAAATGGCTTAAATATACCTGTAAAAAGACAGAGAGTGGCAGAATGGGTAAAAAAAAAGAAACACAACCCATCAATATGCTGTCTACAAGATACACACGTTAAACACAAAGACATAAATATATTAAAAAATAAAGCAAACAGTAACAAAAAAGGAAAGGAGTAGCAATATGAATCTCAGATAAAATAGACTTTAAGGCAAAATCAACCATAACAGACAAGGAAGGACATTATATAATGATTAAAGAGACAATCTATCAAGAAGACATAACCCTAATAAATATACACAAATGCAATGACAGGGCTCCAAAATGCATAAAACAAATTCTAACAGCACTGAAAAGAGAAATAGACAGTTCTACAATAATCGTAGCAGACTTCAACACACCACTCTCAGCAAAGGACAGAACATCTAGAAAGAAACTGAGCAAAGATAAGGAAGATCTAAAGGCCACAATCAACCATCTTGACCTCATAGACATATATAGAACACTCTATTCAAAAGCAGCAAAGTATACATTCTTTTCCAATGCACATGGAACATTCTTCAGAATAGACCACATTCTAGGACACAAAGCAACCCTCAATAAAATCCGAAACTACTGAAATCATACAAATCGTTCTCACTAACCATAATGCCATAAAAGTAGAAATCAATAACAGGAAGAACTGGGAAAAATATCAAATATATGGAAACCAAGTAACACCTTGCTTAAAACAACTGAGTAATAGAAGAAATTAAAGAGGGAATCAAAAAATTCCTAGAATCAAATGAGAATGAAAACACATCATACCAAAACTATTGAGACACAGCAAGTATAGTGCTCAGAGGTCAATTTACAGCAATACACACACATCAAAAAAGAAGAACAGGCCAAAATCAAAACATTAGCCATACAACTCAAACAAATAGAAAGAGAGCAGTAAAAGAAGCACACAGCCACCAGAAGAAAGGAAATAATAAAGATTAGATATGAAATACAGAACAGAAAAACAACAGAAAGAAGTAACAAGACCAAAAGCTGGTTCTTCGAAAACGTCAACAAAATTGACAAACCATTGGCCAAACTGACAAAAGAAAAAGCGGAAAGGAAGCAAAAAATCCAAATAAGAAATGAGATGGGGGACATTACAACAGACCCAACTGAAATAAAAAGGATCATAATAGAATACTATGAAAAATTGTACTCTTACAAATTTGAGAACCTAGAGGAAATGGACAAATTTCTATAAGCAGCACACTACCTACCTAAACCAACAAACTGAGATAGAAAATCTGAACATAACAACAGAAGAGATTAAAGAGGTAATTTAAAATAAAAAAAAAAAAAAACTCCCAACAACAACAAAAAAGCCCCAGCCCAAATGGCTTCACTGGAGAATTCTACCAAATGCTCAGAGAAGAGTTCACACCAGTACTACTCAGACTATTTCAGAGCACAGAAAAGGAAGGAATACTCCTGAGTTCATTCTGTGAAGCCAGTATAACCCTGATAAAAAAAAAGCTAGGCAAATATGCCACAAAAAAGGAAAATAACAGACAAATATCTCTCATGAGTATAGATACAAAAATTCTCAACAAAATTCTACCAATAGAATTCAGCATCATATCAAAAAAATAATACACTAGACCAAGTTAGATTCATACCAGGTACGCAAGGATGGTTCAAAGTAATCCACCACATAAATGGAACAAAAGAATCACATGATCATCTCAACCAGGGTGGAAAAGGCATTTTATAAAGTCTAACACCTGTAACCAATAAAAAAAAAAAATCAATGAAATTGGAATAGAAGGGAAATTCCTCAGCATAATAAAGGGTATCTACCCAAAACCAACAGCAACACCATTGTCGATGGAGAGAGGCTGAAAGCATTCCCCCTGAGAATGGGAACAAAACCAGAATGCCCTTTATCACCACTCCTATTTAACAATGTGCTGAAAGTCCTAGCTAGAGCAATAAGGCAATAAAAAATAAATAGAAACTAAATTGGAAAGGAAGAAATAAAACTATCCATATTCGCAGATGATAGGATACTAAACATAGAGAACCCAAAAAATTCCAAAGGAAAACTACATGAACTAATATAAAGATTCAACAGAGTACCAGGATACAAGATCAAGATAAAAAATCAGTTGGATTCCTATACATTAACAAAGAGAAATTTGAAAATGAAATCAGGAAAGCAATACCATTTATAATAGACCCTAAAAGGATAAAAGCTTAGGAATAAGTATAACCAGGGACATAACAGACCTATAAAAGAAAACTACAAAACACTATTGCAAGAAACCAAAAGAGATGTACATAAATGGAAAAATATACCATGCTCATGGATAGGAAGACTCAACATTGTGAAAATGTCAATTCTTCCCAAAGTGATCTACAGATATAATGCAATCCTGATCCAAATACCAACACTATTATTTAAAGAGATGGAAAAACTAGTCACCAACTTTATATGGAAAGGAAAGAAGCCCCAAATGCATAAGAAGAACAAAATAGGAGGCCTCACACTACCTAAGCTCAGAATCTACCATACAGCCACGGTAATCAAAACAGCCTGGTACTGGTACAATGACAGACACATAGACCAAGGAACAGAATCCAGAACTCAGGTGTAAATCCATCCACCTGTGGTCAGCCGATCTTTGATAAAGAACAAAAGTCTATTAAATGGGGAAAAGACAGTCTTTTCAGTAAATGGTTCTGGCAAAAGTGGATGTCCATCTGTAAAAAAATGAAATAGGACCCATACTTCACACCATACACAAAAACTAACTCAAAATGGATCGAAGTTCTAAATATAAAACTAAAATGATAAAGATCATGGACGAAAAAACTAGGGACAACACTAGGGGCCCTAATACATGCCATAAATTCAATACAAACCATAATTAACAATGCATAAACACCAGAAGATAAACTAGATAACTGGGAGCTCCTAAAAATTAAACACATGTTCATGAAAAGACCTCACCAAAAGAGTAAAAAGAGAACCTACAGACTGGGAAACAATTTTTGACTATGACTTATCCGACAAGGGTTTAATCTCTAAAATCTATATAATACTTCCACACCTCTACGACAAAAAGACAAATAATCCAGTTAAAAAATGAGGAAATGATATGAACAGACACTAACCAAAGAAGACATTCAGGTGCCTAACAGACACATGAGGAAATGCTCACAATCACTAGCCATTAAAGAAATGCAAATCAAAACTACAGTGAGATACCATCTCACCCTGCCATTACTGGCACTAATCAAGAAAACAGAAAATAACAAATGTTGGAGAGCTTGTGGGGAGATTGGAACTCTTATGCACTCCTGGTGGCAGTGTAAAATGTTACAACCACTATGGAAAACAATATGGCTTCTCCTTTAAAAGCTAGAAATAAAAATACTATATGATCCAGCAATCCCACTCCTAGGAATACACCCTAGAGAAATAAGAGCCATCATACGAATAGACATATGCACACCCATATTCACTGCACCATTATTCACAATATCAAAAAGATGGAAACAACCTAAGTGCCCATCAACAGAAGAATGGATAAATAAATTATAATACATATTCACAATAGAATACTATGCACCGATAAAGAACAATGATGAATCTGTGAAAACATCTCACACCATGGATGAATCTCGGGGGCATTATGTTGAGTGAAAAAGTTAATCACAAAAGGACAAATATTTTATGAGACCACTATTATAAAAACTCAACAAAAGGTTTACACAGAGAAAAAAATGATTTTGATGGTTAGGAGGGAAGGGATGGCTGCGGAGGGGAAATTACTGACTAGATAGCAGGCCAGTGGTAACTTTGGGAAAGACAACACATGATATAGGGGAAGTCGGCACAACTTGACCAAGGCAAAGTCATAGAAGCTTCCTAGACACATTCAAACGCCTTGAGGGACTAAGTTACTGGGGCTGAGCGCTGGAGACCATGGTCTCAGGGGACATCTAATTCAATTGGCATAACATAGTTTATAAAGATGTTCTACATCCTTCTTTGGTGAGTAATATCTGGGGCCTTAAAAGCTTGCAAGTGGCCATCTACGGTATATCTACTGGTCCCATCATGTTTGGAGCAAAGGAGAATAAAGAAGCCCAAAGACACAAGGAACGCATTAGTCCAAAGGACTAATGGACCACATGAACCACAGCCTCCACCAGCCTGAGCCCAGAAGAACTAGATGGTGCCTGGCTACCACCAACAACTGCTCTGACAGAGATCACAATGTAGGATCCTGGACAGAATGGGAAAAAAAGTAGCACAAAATTCAAATTCACAAAAAAAGACCAAACTTACTGGTCTGACAGAGACTGGAGGAACCCCTGGGACTATGGTCCCTGGACACCCTGCTAACTCAGAACTGAAGCCACTCTGGAAGTCCACCTTTCAGCCAAAGATTAGACAGGCCTATAAGACAAGCAGTAACACACTTGAGGAATGTGCTTCTTCGTGTAATCATGTATACGAAACCAAATGGTTAACACCTGTCCAAAAGCAAAGAGGAGAAGGCAGGAAAGGACAGAAAAACTGGACCAATGGACATGGTGAACCCGGGGTGGAAAGGGAAAGGGGGAGAGTGCTGACATAAATGTGGGGATTGCAACCAATGTCACAAAACAATTTGTGTATAATATATTGATTGAGAAACTAATATGCACTGTAAACTAAATAAATAAATATAAAGAAAGGGATGCTGATTCGTTTCTCTCTCAAGGCTCAAATAAGAAGCTAGTCAGTCATTTCTTGAAGCCATTTTCAGTTCTGGGATTCCATGAAGGAGAGCTATGCTCACACTTCCTGGAGGTCTAATTTCACTCTGTGTCAAAGGCTTCCATACTCCTACCACAGTCTAATGAATCTCATAATTAAAGTTTCTTTACCAGTTTACCTCCCCCACTAGATGCTGAGTGTTATGACTTAAGTCTAATTCATCCATGAAGCCTATTGCTTCACACAGTTTTCTGAACTAGTCGATCCTCAGTACAAAGGTGTTAAATTAGCACAGAATTATAACCTGAATGTGCCCAGTCCTTACAAGACTACGGTTTCACACCATGCAAAGGCCAGGATTACAGTCGCTTTCATTCCCCTACTTCCTGGACAACTGTAAGACTTATCTCACTGCTCAAAGAGCTCCACCAGATGTTTCTTGGAGTCCCCAGGGGTATTTTTCATAGTCTTACCTCCATACCGCCTCTTGGAATGGGAAGTAGTAGAGAGAGTATGGAGGGTACTTCTTGGAGAAATGATTTCTTAGAGCTTCTTGGAGAAATGACCTCCTTCCCTCTTTAGTTGTCTACTAACTGAAATCTAACTCATCCACAATGAGTAGCTAAATCATCGTGGATTGGTTTAGAAGAGAAAACATTAAAAGTAGTGTTTTCAACGTGTTGTGCTAGGGTCCGCGAATTACCTCGCCAGTTTATTAAGATGGGCATTCCTTACTGTACCCTCAACCCATGGAATGAGATTGGGCATGTGATCTGACCTGAGAATCTACTTTTTAAACCCAACCCCCAAATGACGTCTTCATAAAGTTTGAGATTCTCTGGCTTAAAAAACATCATTTTCTTGGAGAAAAGCAAAATGTCTTCTTTTTGTCTCCTGGAAAGAGTATTTTCACTTTACCTTCCTAAGAATATTTTTTTCTTAGTGAGCATTTCCCAGAGCAGTCAGTCCCTGAAACCTCAATTCTGGTCATCACTACCACCACTGATTTATTCCAGATACCCCAAACTATTAATATTTGCCTTAAAACACTCCTTCCTCCAAGCATTCTGAGGCACGTACTTATTCTTTTTTATTAAATCAAATAAAAACATTTTTAAAATTTACAATTCCTGAGGCAACAGGAGATAGCTTGGAATGTTACAGAAACTGAGACAGGCAATGGGGGGTTTATGCAATATATTTGAGAGTCAGGACAAATTTGTATAAAGATGAACAAAGATTCAATAGTAGGGTTATGAACCTAATTAATCACTGTCTCAACATTGAGTTTATTCAGTTGTGGGCACATTGGGAAAGGCCAAAATTGCTGCCTTCTGATTGGTCCTCATTCATCTGGTTACAGATCTGTATGACAGCAAAAGAAACTTGGGAATTTCAGTCCTGCTGTTCAAAGACAGTCTTTAGGGCATGGGCCAAAGGTTTCAGTCAGTTTGGCTTGTGTAACCCTGTCTACAGCTGGTACCACATAACCCACCAAGGGAACAATTGATTCAGTGTTCTGAGTCATTTAAATTGTACATCTGATCAATACACATTTAATTCTGGGGAACGATGAAGCAAAGAATGATTCTTAAAAAACAAAACAAAACAAACCTATTGCCCTCTAGTCAATTCCAACTAATGACGACCCCATGAGTTACAGAGTACAACTGCTCCATAGGGTTTTCTTGGTTGTAATTTTATGGAAGCAGATTGCCAGGCCTTTCTTCCATGGAGACCCTGGGTGGGTTTGAGCCGCCAACCTTCAGGTTAGTAGTGACTAATATGGCCCAAAATAAGTGACCCACAGCCAGTATTTTGAACTGCCAAAGACATGGCCATGATATGATCTCCAAGTTAAAACCTACACGCAACAAAAATATATTTAAGTCTCTTTGATTTGTTCTATTTGTCCAGGAATCAAGCTTTTGTGTTATAGGTAGGAGGGTTTTGAGATGGCCTCAAGTTTTACATTTGTGAGTAACCTCTCCTCATACAGTTCCTGTGTGGCCCCCCACACCCCTCCAAATTACCAGGCTATCAGGCTGGACAAATTTTGCTGTGTTTTTAAAGAGCTTACAGAAGAAAATTGGCTTGTCAGTTTGTATGCTCTTGCCACAAGGAGAGGCTTTGTGAATTGAAAGCCTTACCTTCAGAATTTTCAAAATGATGGCAAATTTAGTCAAGTCGGGCAAAAGTGAATCAGGTTTCACAAATTTAGGACTGTTTGTTTAAATCTTTAAAACATAAGTTGCCATAGCTGTGTTTAGCATAAAATTATGATGAAAATAATACTAATGAAAATGACTAAGTATTTATATAATGTCTTCCATCCAAGAAGTGCCAAACCCACTATGCAACTGATCTCATTAGGTCTGACTAAATCCTTTTGAGTTACAATGTAAATATTAGCTCCAATTTGCAGGCGAAGAAACTGGGACATGGCAAGGTTATTTGCAGCTAAGTAGATTAAGTTATATCCAGCCTGACTCTCCCACCTGTGGAGTCAGTTACAACTTGAGCAGAAACTCTGAGAGGGGGATGATGGGAATGGGATCTCTTCTCCAAGTTCCCCACATAGGTTGTCCTATCCTAGCAATGGCGGAAAGGGAAGAAGAGCATGTTATTGTTGTTGTTAGTTGCCATCAAGTAGGCCCCCAACTCATGGCGACTCCATGCACAATGAAACCAAATGCTGCCTGTTCTGTGCCATCCGGATGATCATTATGGACTATTGTGATCTACAGAGTTTTCATTGGCTGATTTTCAGAAGTAAATTGCCAGATCTTTCTTCCTTGTCTGTCTTAGTCTGGAAGCTCCCCCTGAAACCTGTTCAACATCATAGCAACATGTAAGCCTCCATTGACAGGCGGGTGGTGACTGTGCATGAGATGCATTGGCCAGGAATCGAAACTGGTCTCCGGCATGTAAGGTGAGAGTTTACCATACATAATATTCATTCTAGGACTTCAGTGTGTGGTTATGTGGGCAGATATTCCCAAAATGGGTTGAGAAGGTGGCAGTAACTTTTGCATCTTAAGTTTCATTGATGAGAAACTCTAAGACATAGTAAAAACCCATAAACCTGTTGCCGTCGAGTCGATTCTGACTCATAGCCACCCTATAGGACAGAGTAGAACTGCCCCAGAGGGTTTCAAAGGAGCAGGTGGTGGATTTGGTCGACCTTTTGGTTAGCAGCCGAGCTCTTCAACCACTATACCACAAGGGCTCCAAAACATAGTAAGGACTGGGCTAATTCAGAGACCCACACAAGGCCAATAGTCATCAGTGCCTGCTACTCTAAGCTTTTCACCATCGCTCCTTAAATTTTCATCTTTGTGAAACGGAGGGCAATGATAATAACTTTTTACAAAATGCTTATGTAGACTTAAATACTACAGTTTGGCCCATGGAATGTTCTCTTTTCCTACATCTAGATTCTCCTTAAGCAATAGAGTTAACCCAAGCATTCAAGCATATTGCAGTCCAGTTACTAAGAGTCCTATTGGGTTTCTGCCAGCTAATAGTTAATTCCTGCGTGACTCCTCTTCTTTCTATCATTGATTCATTTTTTTAAGGCAGCTATGAGATCATTACTTTATAACGTATGGTTCAGATAATTAAGAACCTGAATACCACCCAAACCCTAGAGACTTTACTGAAGTACTAGTTTGACTCCACTTTTAGCAGCACATTTTGAATTCTAGCTTTAAAGTAAAAAAGCAAGTTTTGCTTAATCTCTGCCAATCAGTATTGATGTTAGGCATGTGCTTTCCAACTTCAATAAAAAATTGCCTGCCTTCCATTCAGAAATAAATTTCATGCAGCCATTTTTTGCCAAATCTTAAATTTAAGTCTGCCCAGGAAAAGACATTCGCTAGAAATAGAGGAGAAAAACAAACCCCTTTGAATGTCTTATAGACTTTATCTAAATTTGAATTTTCATAGTCCCACAATATATTTAATTTTAGTAAAAATGTGTTTACCTATACACAGAGTAAGGCTTTTATTTCCATAATCGTTTTCCCATGAGAGTGATGGAAACAGCTGGTGGGATGGGGGCAATGTGCTCTTTTCCTGTAGGGGAACCTGGACTCCTATCCTAGCTCAGTTATTCAACTCACTAGCTATGTGACCTACGGCAAGCCATCAGCCTTTCTGGATCTTAGTTTTCGCATATGCAAAATGGAGATTAAAAATGTATACGTCACCAATTGTTGTTAGGATTAAACTTTAGCACAAAGGTTGCCCATAGTAGGCTCTAACTTGAATGAAGAGTTCCTTCCGTAACACCTTTCTAGCCAATCCCCAAATCTGTAAAAGTTACCAAAATCAATGTACATTTTATACATAGTATAAATGCATATGTATGTGTATGTCTATGTGTATGGAATCCCCGGGTGGCACAAACAGTTAAGCGCTTGGCTGCTAACTAAAAGGTTGAAGGTTCAAGTCCACCCAAATCAGCCATTGAAAACTCTATGGAGCACAGTTCTACTCTGACACACGTGGGGTCACCATGAGTCGGAACTGACTAGACGGCAACTGGTTTTGGGGTGTGTGTGTGCGTGTGTGTGTGTGTGTATCTGGACTACATACACCAAAGTATCAATAGCAGGTATCTCCAGGGAGTAGGATAATGAACCATTTTTATTTTCTTCTTTGCACTTTTCTGATTTTCCAAATTTGCCATCATTTATAATGAAGATGTCATACATTTTTTAAAGCTATTTTCAAGAAAGGCACTGTGTAGAGTTAGCTTCCCTGGGGAAAGGGGAATCATAAATATTTAGAACTGTAAAAATCCTAGAAATAGCTCATCCAAAATCTTCTAATTTTATATAAAAGGAAATTGAGATCCGGAAAAAGAATTTCACCCAAAGCCGCCGAGCTGGAACCCACTTCCTTGGATGACTATGACTGGATGCCCCAGACTTCTCCATCTCATGAGTATAAACGAGGTGTCAGGGTGACCCTATGTCTGTTGCTCAATACCGCACCTGCCACTTGGAAGGTCACAGTCTTATCACTTTCTTTTTATTAACTCACTTGCGAGATGTCTGCCCTGCTGGTTGATTCCACTGGTTAGCACAGATTTCTACAGGTAAAGTTAACTGATCTCGATATAATAGTGACTACCAAATGATTTGGCATGTGTGATCATTAGCGTTGTGTATCAACTCAGCTGGGCCATGATTCTCAGTGGTTGGGCAGTTATGATGTAGTTTGGCCTGCCGATCTTGGAATTCTTTGGTCTTCACAGCCTGTGAGCCAGAGCCCTGCTATCTGACCTGCCGATCTTGAGTTTGCCAGTCCCTGTGGCTACATGAGTCAGGAGAAGCATCCAACCTGACCCTGGACTTGGGACGTTGCAGCCTCTATGACCACGTGAGCCATTTCCTTTATATAAATCTCTCTATATAGATACTTATACACTTTACTGGTTTTGCTTCTCTAGAGAACAGGGCCTAAGACAGCATGTATACAGCTTATATAAAGGTGTTGCCATCACTACTTTCATCAGGGACCTTAAGATCCCGAAGATGGAAAGCTAAGGAGCAGGATGAGGAACAGAGTAATGCACTCACATCGGGCACCAAATTTAACCAAAACTAAGGTTAATATCATTAATATCACACACAAGTAAAATTTTCCTGAAGATCATTCAAAAGTGGCTGTAGCAGCACATCAACAGGGAACTGCCAGAAATTCAAGCCAGATTCAGAAGAGGACTTGGAACCAGGGATATCATTGCTGATGTCAGATGGATCATGGTTGAAAGCAGAGAATATCAGAAAGATGTTTACTTGTGTTTTATTGACTATGCAAAGGCATTCAACTGTATGAATCATAACAAATTATGGATAACAGTACAAAGAATGGGAATTCCACAACACTTTAGCGTGCTCATGAGGAACCTGTACATAGACCAAGAGGCAGTCATTCGAACAGACAAGGGGATACTGTGTGGTTTAAAATCAGGAAAGGTGTGAGTCAAGCTTGTATCCTTCCACCATACTTATTCAATCTGTATGCTGAGCAAATAATCTGAGAAACTGGACTATATGAAGAAGACAGCATCAGGATTGGAGGAAGACTTATTAACAACCTGCGATACGCAGATGACACAATCTTGGTTGCTCAAAGTGAAGAGGAGTTGAAGCACTTATTGATAAAGATCAAAGACCACAGCCTTCAGTATGGATTACACCCCAACATAAAGAAAACAAAAATGCTCACAACTGGACCAAGAAAATACATCATGATAAACATAGAAAAGACTGAAGTTGTCAAGGATTTCATTTTACTTGGATCCACGATCAACACCCATGGAAGCAGCAGTCAAGAAATCAAATGATGCGTGGCATTGGGCAAATCTGCTGCAAAAGATCTCTTTACAGGTGTTAAAAAGGAAAGATGTCACTCTACAGACTAATGTGAGCCTGACCCAAGCCATGGTGTTTTCAATTGCTTCATATTTATGCGAAAGCAGAACAATGACTAAGGAAGACGGAAGAAGAATTGATGCCTTTGAATTATGGTGTTCTGGAAGAATATTGAATATACCATCCATGATATATTCCTTTGGTTCTGCCAAAAGAACGAAAAAAATCTGTCTTGGAAGAAGTACAACCAGAATGCTCCTTAGAAGCAAGGATCACGATACTTCATCTCACATACTTTGGACATGTTATCAGGAGGAACCAGTCCCTGGAGAAGGACAACATGCATGGTAAAGTACAGGGTCAGCGAAAAAGAGGAAGACCCTCAATGAGAAGGATTGACACAGTGGCTGCAACAGTGGGCTCAAGCATGACAACAATTGTGAGGATGGCACAGGACCAGGCAGTGTTTCTTTTTGTTGTGCATAGGGTCAGTATGAGTTGGAACCGACTCAATAGCACCTAACAACAACAAGTGGGTGCCAAAAAGCTCAGTGATCAAGATAAATAATATTTTAATGTAATATTTTTTAAAAATCAAAATTATTGCCAAAAATCCATGATGAGCAAGATACTAAAACTTTAAATACAGATAAGACTGGTAACACTGCTATGCTGAGTCATATTGGACTCATAGGCAAAAGGAATATCAGTAATATTGATCCTGCTTTACTTCGAATTTCAATATTTTGTTTACCATGGATTTTTGATATTAATTTTGACTCTTTGAAAATATTGTATTAAAATATTTATCTTGAATACTGACTTTCTTGGGTAGTTAAATGAATAAACTAAATAAATAAAAGATAGAGTAATCAAAGAGTCTTTAATTGAAGCAAAGAATCAGCTCTGGATTTCTTATTGCAGACAGGAGCCATGGAATAAGTGGCTCCACAGTTAACAAATGCCCTTTTCCATGATCCCAGGGCAGTGAAGCTGTAGACTGTCTCAGCCTGTCCAAATCCAGAATCAAGAAAGTAACATTCTAGCAAATAACCAGTTGCCGTCAAGCCGATTCCAATTCATGGCAACTCTGTGTGCATCAGAGTAGAACTGTGCTCCATAAGGTTTTCACTGGCCGATTTTTCAGAAGTGGATCACCAGCCCTTTCTTCCCAGGTGCCTCTGGATGGATTCAAATCTCCAACCTTTCAGTTAGCAGCTGAGTGCGTTAACTATTTGCATCACCCAGAGACTCCTTCTAGCAAATAGCACCACTAAAATTTCAATGACTTGAGCCTGCCAAGTTCTTCACCAGTTATAGTGAAAGCTCTTCCTTGGACACAGAACTGAGCCAGCCATGAATTCTGGAACTCCTACAGGGAGTGGCCAGGAAGCAGCCACCTCAGGGGGCAGCAAATCTGGAAAGGAGGGCCAGAGATGATGGACCAGGTAGTCATCAGGTCCCAGCAAGTTCTCCACAGAGGCAAACACCAGCCTTTGGTTGGCTCAGTCAGTCGTTGTTTTTCTTGTTGTTAGATGCCATCGAGTCAGTTTCACCTCACAGCGACTCATGTGACAGAACAGAACTGCCCCATAGGGTTTTCTTGGCTGCAATCTTTACAGTAGCAGATCACCATGCCTTGTTCCCGGAAAGCTGCTGGGTGGGTTTGAACACCAACCTTTTGTGATCCTGGTTAATCCCTTGTTAGAGCCTTAAAGGAGTCAGTTCAGAAAAGAGTAATCCAGATCCCATCATATGCATGGTTTTAGCATCAACCTTTGGCAAAACAATAAAAAATAATAAGTCATATTTCTTCACATAATACCCACACAGATCTAGATTTCTGGAGCTCTTAATGTTGTTGTTGTTAGGTGCTGTCAAGTCAGTTCCAACTTATAGCGACCCTGTGTACCACAGAACAAAACACTGCCCCGTCCTGTAGCATGCTCACAGTCGTTGTTATGCTTGAGCCCATTGTTGCAGCCACTGTGTCAATCCATCTCATTGAGGGCCTTCCTCTTTTTCGCTGACCCTCTACTTTACCAAGCATGATGTCCTTCTCCAGGGACTGATCCCTCCTAACAACATGTCCAAAGTATGTAAGGCGTAGTCTAGCCATCCTTGCTTCTAAGGAGCATTCTGGTTGTACTTCTTCCAAGACAGATTTGTTCGTTCTTCTGGCAGTCCATGGTATAGTCAATATTCTTCACCAACAATACAATTTAAAGGCGTCAATTCTTCTTTGGTCTTCCTTATTCATCGTTCAGCTTTTGCACACATATGAGGCGATTGAAAATACCATGGCTTGGGTCAGGCGCACCTTAGTCTTCAAGGTGACTTCTTTGCTTTTCAACACTTGAAAGAGGTCTTTTGCAGCAGATTTGCCCAATGCAATTCGTCAGGAGCTCTTAATATAACTTTCAAATCTCTTGGCAACTGCTTTTGAACACAACAGATTTTGCTAACACCTAGAGCACAGCACTTCAATGTGCTAGAAGTTCAAGTTCACAGTGTGAAACCACTGTTTCCAGGCAGTTTGGAGCAATGGTTGACAGTGATGTCATTCTAGAAGACAAAAGCTGAGGCTCTACAAAGCAGCTCATGTGTTCTACCCAAAGCCAATTGTTTTCCCAAGCTATGAAATTTGGATTTTGCTACTTGAAAGATTTTTTTTAATACCTCTCTCAGAACAGCATCCTCTGAAATCGTTCACCTGGTCTTGACAACCATTTTGGATACTTACGGAACATCCAAAGTAATAAAACTCCCTGTGTTTTATGGGACTTGGCGACAACTTTATTTTATAGGATCTTGTTTTTTTAAAACTGTCCTTACATGATTTTTTTTTCTCTTATATTCTGTGGTACTTCTAGGGTGACACTGTAGTTTTAAAAATACTTATTGTCTTAACTCTTTTTAGTTTTTGTTGTTGTTGCTGTTTGTTGGTTTGATTTGATTTTGCTTTAGGTTGTTGATGGTGAGGAGAAGAGGGATACAACAGAAGTCTCCCACTAGGATCAACAGTTTGCAGTTATGAAAGCTTATGAGTCAGAAGCCCATATTGGTTAAGGACCTGGCCAATATCACCCAGCTGGTTGGTGGCTGAGCCAGGGATGGGATTCAGCTTCCCAGCCACTACTCTTATCACTAAACCACACAGTGTCACAACTGTTTGGCAGCTAAGTCTAGTCCAGGCAGCCTCTACTGAATGAGGCAGAGTTGTAGTAGGTATTAAAAGCCTCCTTCCCTAGAGTGGTGCAAGACTGTTAAGGGCTTAGACGGGGCCTGGAATATGGGCAAGAAGCCTGGGCCTCACCCATTGCTGTCCCTACAGAAGGTGGCTGTGAAGAGCTCTCTTGTCTGTCAGGTGCTGCTGCTCTGGGTGACTTCTGGTATGCTCCTCCCCAAGATTGCTCTATGGAGCCAGGTGGGATCCCCAAAAACCCTCAGCCCCCTCTAAAGGCATTTAGTGCCCATCCTTCACTGGTATCCCTTGGTTCCAAGGCACTGCCCATAAGCACTGCATCCTGTGCCTGCCCCCTTCCCATATCTAGAAAGATACTCTACGCCCTGCTCCTCCACATCAGGCAGCTACTCCCTACAATCTAAAGCTCTGGCCTCCACCTCATATCAGATCTGAGACATTCCACCTTAATCCCATCAAGGGGCCAACAATGCAAAGCTGTTTCTTTTCTTTCTTGGAGGTTGATGAAGAAAGTCTAGGGATGTTGGCCTGGGTGTTTAAAAAAAGAAAGAAAGAAAAAGAAAAGACACGCTAGTCTTTTGTTTCTTATAAATCACCATTCTCAGGGGTTCTGCTTTCTCATGGAGTACTTTCAGGGGGCAAACAGTACTCTGGAGGACCCAGAGCTCTCTCTCCTCTTTTCAGTCTCAGAAATCTCCTATGCTGGAGTCCTAGAAGCCTTCGCGGCCTCCTCTCCCCTCCACCCACCCATTCCCCAGACCTCAGATACTACCTCTTCAATAGCCCTGGGTGTCCAGCCTCTTCTGCTCAGCACTACAAAAACCCCTACAAAGCAGAAGTACATACGGTCCTGACCAACTCCTAGGAACAGGGGAAAACTTTGGAAGGGCAAACACAGATTACAGATTAATATTTATTAAATTATCCGGTCGTATCTGGATTATGTGCTTATGGAGAGATCTGATTCTTCTGCACTAAAGGGTAAAATATTTGAAGATATTATGCATGAGCTTTAAATTGCTTTACACTAAATGATATTTTAAAGTTATCATATCCAAAGCAATAAACACTTCAGAAGAGTTTAACAACAGGCATTTTTAAATTTTTGCATTCAAAATAAAGTCAATAATTCTTTTTAAAGTTCTCACTTTATCAGTAAACAGCTATGCTAATCTGCTCCCATCCCGCCTGTATTAGTTTCTTATGGGTTCTGTAACAAATTACCACGAACTTAGTGGCTTCAAACAATCCAAATTTATCCTACAGTTCTGGAAGTCAAACATTCTAAAGTCAAGGTATCCATGGGGCTTTGTTCCTTCTGGATGCTCTAGGGGAGAATCCTTTTCTTTGCCTTTTCCAATTTCTACAAGCTGCCCACATTCCTTGGCTCATGGGCCCCTCCTCACATCACTCCAACCTCTACTTCCATCTTCACATCTCCTTCTCTGACTCTGAGTTTTCCGCCTCTTCCTTTCACTTATGACGACCCTTGTGATTACATTGGGCCCATCCAGATAATCAGGGATCATCTCCCCAGCTCAAGAGTCTTAACTTAATCACACATTCAGCATTGATTTTGCCACGTAAGGTGGCATTTTCACAGATTCTGGGGATCAGGATGTAGACATTGAGGGAGGGCGTTATTCATCCCTTAAACCACTTTGACCTCATCTTGACCCCACACTCATTCCTCTCCTGCCACAGTAGCCTCTGGTCTCCCTGGCATCCTGCCAGACAGCAGTGCCTTTGTCCTGTCTGTTCCCTCTGCCTGGCAGCCCTTCCCCTAGTGAGATGCAAGCCTCACTCCTTCATCTCCTCCAGCCTTTATTCAACAAGCCCTTTCCTGACCTTATTTAAATGTTCAGCTCCCTCCCTCATCCCAGACACTTCCTGTCCCCTCCTCTAATTTATTTTTGTCTATAGTAATTGTTATCATCCAACAGTCTATATATTTTACTTATTTAATTGTCTGTTTCATTCCACTGGAATGTGGACTCCTTGAGGGCAAGGTTTCATTCTTTTTTTTTTTTTTTTTCTGCTAAATCTTCAGAATTAGAAAAGAGCCTAGCACACAATAGACCTTCTATAAATATGAGTTAAATGAATCTGATGGATCATTTCTTAAAGAACCTCCAAAGTCAGTATCTCCGAGTTTTACATCTTGGGCTGGTTAAAATCAGTTGCTGTAGAGTTGATTCCAATTCATGGCAAACCATGTGTGTCAGAGTAGAACTATGCTCCAGTGGGTTTTCAATGTCTGATTTTTTAGAAGTAGACTGCCAGAATTTTCTTCCCAGGAGCCTCTGGGTAGACTCAAACTGCCAACCCTTTGGTTAGCAGCTAAGAACATTAATCATTTGTACCACTCTGGGACTGGTTAGATATCCAGTAAGACATTTTGTCTAACTCCTGCAGTGGGTGAAAGCCTGGCTGCCTGGTGAGTTCTGGGAGCCCAGTGGGGGAAGAGGGCTGGGACCTTGCTATCCAATGCACATACATTCACTTAATCCTCAGTTATGCCAGAAGCCCTCTGTTTTACCCTCCCCAGAAACCTCCAGTCTTTGGGTGGGGTACAGGATGGGCAGTCCCCAGGCAGAGTGGAGGGGGAGAAGGAAACAGGATTGGTGGCTTTTTAACAGAATTTCAATCAATCCTTCTTACTTTACATGCATTTCACCCTCACTTCCAGAGGTACCATGTGCCTTCAATTCCTAAGACTTTGGGGACTCTGCAGTACAGGTTTTGTTGATTTCCAGGTTTCCTTGTTGCCTATTATCATTCACTTTTCTCTAAATCCTTAATCACTCATTCAACTATTTTCCAGCTTCCATGGTTTTATTGCTGTTGTCTCTGTTCTTCCCTCCCTTGAGGGTTTATGTCTTTAAAAAACCCTTTTACTACATTGTATTGGGATTTTAAGAGAAGGTAAAAGTAGATATAGGGTCATCCCATCATCTTTACTAGAAATGCCCCATGCTTTCCTACCATTTTGGGTTTTTAGATCTATTACATGTTCTGTGTGTGTTTAATGAATTAACTGGAGTTTCTGAACAAACTATGTTCCAAATGATGCCGAAGTTGTGATTGGGCACATTTCGATTTATGAATAACACCTCACAATTGAATATTGCTTTAAGCTATGAGAGGCACTTTTGTCTTTATCTAACTTAATCCTGTGAGGTAGACAAGGATCTGAGACCCAGAAGACATTAGTTACAATATGCCCAAGATACACACAGCTAGTAAGTGGTGGGCCCAATTCACATACACGTCTTCTGGCTTCTGACTACACCATTTGGTCTCTCTCTTTGTCATTTTGTTCTGTTTTTTACAAAGAAGACAAATTAGGCAAATGTGTTTCTTTTCATAAATGTGACACAGTACAGAAAACTTGCTGAAAAAACAGTCACATTCTTGAAACGTTAATCTTGGAAGCCTCCCCAATGCTGGTCCTGTGCAGGGAAGACATTTTGCTAGCCTGAAGAGCTAGCCACATCTGCTGGAGTTTGTCTAGAATGTGTTGTTGGCATCACTTACCCCATGCTGGGGCCTACAGTGATTTGGCTTAAGCTGAAAGTCTTCCCACTCAGTCTTTGTGGTCCTTCTTTGGTTGCCAAGCTTTCTGAAAGCTCATAGAAAGCATCTCTCTCTGGTCCCCACCATGTTCTCACATCTTTGCTCCCTTAAGGAGATCTGCACATGTGTTTCCCATGACTATGAACTATGAGGAGTTGTCAGGGCCTTTCAATCACTGTAACGACCTATAAAAGTTTGCTGTATTTTCAGTTTTAGTAAATATTTCTATAGTTCAAAAATTATGGAAAAGGATAATGTTTCTGTTCTTTGGGAATATATTTAACAGCTGTGTGTGCACCAGATGCAAATGAATGCATAGAAATAAATTGTGCATTTTACAGACTACTTCATTTTAACTGCCTTCCCCTTCAGACACCTCAGGCCCTGCTCCTGCCAGAATGCTGAAGATGCTGAAGTAACTCACAGGCGACACTTTATTTCTCAGTTCTACCAAGAGAAAAAGTTTGGCTCCATCCAGCAATCTGTGAATAAAAGCACAAATTCTCCTACCTAAGCCAGTTTCTCTGGTTCAGAAACAATTTGCTAAAGGTGATTCTGACATTAGTAATTGTGTGAAATTGGGTAAGTTACTAAACCTTCCTAAAAAAAAAACCAAAGCAAACCCATTGTCGTCGAGTAAATTCCGACTTATAGCAAAGCAACCCTATAGGACACAGGAGAATCACCCCATAGGGTTTCCAAGGAGCAGCTGGTGAATTCAAACTGCCGACCTTTGGTTAGCAGCCAAACACTTAACCACTACACCACCAGGACCTCAAACTTCCCTACAGGGGCCCATCTACAAAAAATAGCGCCTATGGCAATTAGTATTAAATTGCTGAATGATCTGTCACAGCTGGTGATGGAAACTGCGATGGCCAATAGAAACTACTTAGTAGCGCCCCTCCTCAAGAGTGCCCCCTTCTGCCGCCCTAACTCCAGTTATCTATCCACTTGAGTTTACTAAGGATTGACTAGAATCCCTGGGTAGCACAAACAGTTAAGCGCTGGGCTACTAACTGGAAGGTTGGCAGTTCAGAGACACCTCGGAAGAATAGTCTGGTAATCTTTTTCCAAAAAGTCACAGCCATGAAAACTCTATGGAGCAGCTCTACTCTGCACACATGGGGTTGCCATGAGTCAGAATCAAGGTAAGTTACTGAACCTCCCTAACTCCAGTTTCCCCAGTTGTAAAATGGAGACATCTATTCAGTCAAGTCTACTAAGGATTAAATTAGATGAAGAAGGCTCTCAACAATAGATCAGTAACCATGTGGTGGACAGGTGCCATACTTTTGTCTGCCCAACCATCAAATTAGGAGTCAGAGACCAGTCTCTGCTCTTCCTGACCTCTGGCAACTTCTTTGCAGACACAGGATTTGAAAACAGGCCAATTGGTTATCCCAGCCCAAAGCTTTAATCTGAAGCATGTGATACAAATAAGCAAGGGCAATTGCAGAACTCTCTTGGTGGGGCAGCAGTAGCCTTGAGGATCCACTCACTGCCATGGGTTGGGTTCTAGTGTTCACCAAGAGTAGCTGCTACACCTGGCAAGACATTTCCATATACATCCCTTCTTGCTTCCTGTTTCATTTCTGAGTCTGTCTCCCTAGCCTTCCTACCATTCTGTGAACTACTCAACAGCCTCCAATAAGTTCATTTTTGGCTTAAGATAGCTTAAGATAGATCAATTCTCCTGTCTATAATAACAATAAGAACACTGATTGGTTTAAAATACAGACTTTGACTTCCTTTTTTTTTTTTTTTTTTAGGGTCTTTTTAGATTTTTTTTTCCCATTTATAAATCAATTACAAAAGAATTTTGGAAAATATTGTTAGAATATTTTTGTATTAAACTACACTACTATGTATTGATCCTTGATTAATTGTCATCTAGGCTACGTTCTTTTGTAAGGAAATCATTTTAGGAAATCTACCAAACCACTTTGATCACTGATAAAAAATATGTTAGGTCCCTGGGTAGCACAAACAGTTTGTGCTTGACTACTAATATAAAAGCTGGCAGTTCAAACCCACCCAGCAGTGCCATGGAAGAAAGTCCTGGTGATTTGCTTTCATAAAGATTAGAGCCAAAAAACCTGTATGGAGCAGTTCTGCTCAGCAACACGTGGTGTTGCCATGAGTCACAATCAACGTAATGGCTTGTTTTGGTTTGTTTAAGCTCCTCTACTCCCAAATTTTATCTTGGGGAAAAATAGATGTTTAATGACTATTTTATTTTTTTATTGTTGTACTTTAAGTAAAAGTGTAAATTCAAGTTAGTCTCTCATACAAAAATTTATATATACATTGTTATGTGACCCTAATTGCTCTCCCTATACTGTGACAGCACACTCTTGCTTTCCACCCCTGATTTCCCATGTCCATTCAAACAGTTCCTGGCCCTCTCTGCCTTCTCATCTCACCTCTGGACAGGAGCTGCCCATTTAGTCTCATATATCTACTTGAGCTAAGAAGCACACTCTTCATGAGTATCATTTTATGTCCCATAGTCCAGTCTAATCTTTGTCTGAAGAGTTGGCCTTGGGAATGGTTTTAGTTCTGGGTTGACAGAGAGTCTGGAGGCCATGCTTTCCGGGGATCCTCCAGTCTCAGTCAGACCATTAAGTCTGGTCTTTTTACTAGAAATTGAGTTCTGCACCCCACTTTTCTCATGCTCTATCAGGGACTCTGTTGTGTTCCCTGTCAGGGCGGTCATTGGTCGTAGCCTGGCACCATCCAGTTCTTCTGGTCTCAAGCTGATGAAGTCTCTGGTTTATGTGGCCTTTTCTGTCTCTTGGGCTAATAATTTCCTTGTAACTTTGGTGTTCTTCATTCTCCTTTACTTCAGGTGGTTGGGAACAATTGATGCATCTTAGATGGCCGCTCACTAGCTTTTAAGACCCCAGACACCACTCACCAAAGTAGGATGCAGAACATTTTCTTAATAAGCTTTATTATGCCAACTGATCTAGATGTCCCATGAAAGCATGGTTCCTATACCCCTGCCCCGCTACTCTGTCCCTCGAAGTGTTCAGATGTATTCAGGAAACTTCTTAGCTTTGGTTTAGTCCAGTTGTGCTGACTTCCCCTGTAGTGTGTGCTGCCCTTCCCTTCACCTAAGATAATTCTTGTCTACTATCTAGTTAGTGAATAACCCTCTCCCTCCCTCCCTCCCTCCCCTCATAACCATCAAAGAATATTTTCTTCTGTGCTTAAACCTTTTCTTGAGTTCTTATAATACCGGTCTTATACAATATTTGTCCTTTTGACTAAATTCACTCAGCATAATGACCTCCAACTTCCTCCATGTTATGTTTCACGGCTTCATCGTTGTTCTTTATTGTTGCATAGTATTCCACTTTGTGAATATACCATAATTTGCTTATCCATTAGGCTGTTGATGGGCACTTGTTTCCATCGTTGTTTCCATCATGTGTTGTTGTTTCCATCATTTTTTGTTGTTTCTGTCATTTTGCTATTGTGAACAGTGCTGCAATGAACATGGGTGTGCATATATCTATTTGTGTGATGGCTCTTATTTCTCTGGGATATATTCCAAGGAGCGGGATTACTGGATCGTATGGTACTTCTATTTCTAGCTTTTTAAAGGAAGTGCCAAATCAATTTCCAAAGTGGTTGTACCATTTTACATTCCCACCAACAGTGTGTAAGTGTTCTAGTCTCTCCACAACGTCTCCAACATTTGTTATTTTCTGTTTTCTTGATTAGTGCCAGTAATATTAGGGTGAGATGGTATCTCATTGTCATTTTGATTTGCATGTCTCTAATGGCTAATGATCGTAAGCATTTCTTCATGTGTCTGTTAGCCGCCTGAATGTCTTCTTTGGGGAAGTGCCTGTTCATGTCCTTTGCCCATTTTTTAATTGGGTTATTTGTCTTTTTGTTGTTCAGGTTTTGTAGTATCTTGTAGGTTTTAGAGATTAGATGCTGATTGGATTTGTCGTAGCCAACAATTTTTTCCCAGTCTGTAGGTTGTCTTTGACTCTTTTGGTGAAGTCTTTTGATGAGCATATGTACTTGATTTTTAGGAGCTCCCAGTTATCTAGTTTCTCTTCTGGTGTTTGTGTATTGTTACTTATGGTTCCTATTCAGTTTATTCCATGTATTAGGGCTCCTAGAGTTGTGCCTATTTTTTCGTTCATGATCTTTATCATTTTAGATTTTATATTTAGGTCTTTGATCCATTTTGAGTTAGTTTTTGTGCATGGTGTGAGGTATGGTCTTGTTTTAGTTTTTTGCAGATGGATATCCATTTATGCCAGCACCATTTGTTAAAGAGACTGACTTTTCCCCAATTAACAGACTTTGGGCCTTTGTCAAATATCAGCTGCTCATAGGTGGATAAATTTATATCCAGATTATCAATTCTGTTCCATTGATCTGTGTATCTGTTGTTGTACCAGTACCAGGCTGTTTTGACTACTGTGGCGGTATAATAGGTTCTAAGATCAGGTAGTGTGAGGCCTTCCACTTTGTTCTTCTTCTTGAGTAATGCTTTACTTATCCGGGGCCTCTTCCCTTTCCATACGAACTTGGTGATTTGTTTCTCCATCTCATTAAGAAATGACATTGGAATTTGGATCAGAATTACATTGTAGATCACTTGGGGTAGAATTGACATTTTCACAATGTTGAGTCTTCCTATCCACGAGCAAGCTATGATTTTCCACTTACGCAGGTCTCTTTTGGTTTCTTATAGCAGTGTCTTGTAGTTTTCATTGTATGAGTCTTTTACGTATCTGGTTTGATTTATTCCTAAGTATTTTATCTTCTTGGGGGCTATTGTAAATGGTATTGATTTGGTGATTTCCTCTTCAAAGTTCTCTTTGTTGGTGTAGAGGAATCCAACTGATTTTTGTATGTTTATCTTGTCTCCTGATACTTTGCTGAAATCTTCTATTATATCCAGTAGTTTTCTTGTAGATTCTTTGGGATTTTATGTGTATAAGATTATATCATCTGCAAATAGAGATACTTTGACTTCTTCCCTACCAATCTGGATTCCCTTTATTTCTTTTCCTAGCCTAATTGCTCTAGCTAGGACCTCCAGCACCATGGTGAATAAGAGTGGTGATAAAGGGCATCCTGGTCTGGTTCCTGTTCTTAAGGGGAATGCTTTCAAACTCTCTCCATTTGTGGGGATATATACCATTTAAACATGGCTGCACTATTGACAACTGCAGCCCCCACAGGCCTCTATGCTACACAGCATGTTGAGACTTGTCCCCAACATGTTGAGACTTGTCAGGATGTGTTTTCCCAAACCTATTGTCCCTTTGCTGATTGACTTGTTTACCTGAATTCCTTCTCCCTTGCCCGCACCCAAAACCCATTGTTTTGTTAATTGCCTTATTGATTGCTGTATTGACTATAAAATAAACTCCTGGGACTGAAGTGGGGGTCGACTCCTCAGAGTAACCCTCCTGGCCCCACTTCTCTGTAAAAGTTGTGCAGTTGGTTACTATCTTCGCCGTCCCGATTACTGTCGCCATTGCGACATCCATTTAGGATGATTTTGGCTGTTAGCTTTGTATAAATGCCCTTAATTATGTTGAGGAATTTCCCTTCCATTCCTATTTTATTGAGAGTTTTCATCATGAATGGGTGTTGGATTTTGTCAAATGCCTTTTCTGCATCGATTGATAAGATCATGTGGTTCTTGTCTTTTGGTTTATTTATGTGATGGATTACACTGATTGTTTTTCTAATG
>NW_004443995.1:2152541-2156727 GCF_000243295.1 Trichechus manatus latirostris
TCTTTATTCCATCCTTAATTTCTTCTATAACCCAGTAGTTTTTGAGCAAGGTGTTGTTCAGTTTCCATGTGTTTGATTTTTTTTCCTTGCTTTTTCTGTTATTCATTTCTACTTTTATGGCTTTATGGTCAGAAAACTTGCTTTGTAATATTTCAATGCTTTGGATTTTCTGTTATCCCCCACACCCCCGCCCCCACCCCATTCTGGTACTCCAGAATGTTAAATGGATTTCCATCACTGCCTTTGAAGTGTTAGATGGGAATGGCTCAGTGATACATGTGTGCGTATAGAGAAAGTGACACAAAGAGAGATGCAACTGTATGTTTCTGTTGGAGAGCTGACCAGATAAATGAGGTCAGTGCTCTCGTGGAAAAATGGGTCTGGGGAAATTGCATGCTCACTTTATGTGAAGTGTTCTGCCTTTATTAAGACCCTTGCCATTTATATGGATTCCCTGGGTGATACCAATGGTTAATGTGTTCGGTTGCTAAGCAAAAGGTTGGAGGTTTAAGTACACCCAGAAGAGTATTGGAAGAAAGGCCTGGCAATCTACTTCAAAAAAAAGCGGTCACTAAAAACCTTATGGAGCACGGTTTTACACATACAGGCACCATGAGATGGAGTCAACCTGACAGCAATTGCTATTTGTCATTTATATATATTATTCCTTCCTTGAAATTCCAGAAAAAAAATTGTGTTTTATAGGATCTTATTTATTTCTCCCATTTTAAGTAAAATTAATATGCTCAGACATAAATATGCTAATCTTTCCAGCTGCTGACATAACCCAATTCTGTCTTCAGCTCTGTGTGTGTCAACCTAAGTTCTGTGATGGCTGTCATACATCAAATTAAGTGGATTCAATTATATTTTTGTACATAATTAAATTGTTGTTTTTTTAATTGATGGCTGCATTGCTCACTAAATCAAAACCAAACCCATTGCCATCAAGTCAATTCTGACTCATAGCAACCCTATAGAACAGAGTGAAACTGCCCCATAGGGTTTCCAGGGAGTGGCTGGTGGATTTGAACAGCAGACCTTTTTAGTTAGCAGCTATAGCATGCCATAGGCCTTAACCACTGCACCACCAGGTCTCCCCTAGGGATGCTTATATTTAAAAAGAAGTTAAAATCAACAACTATCTTCCTGAACAAAACAGGAACACGAACGTGAATTACCGTTTTGCAGGTTTGACACGTTCCAAGACCCCTATGGATGCCTGAAACCACTGATAGTACTGAACCCTATATATACTATGTTTTGTTCTATACATACATACCTATGATAAAGTTTTATATATAAATTAGTCACAGTTAGACAATTTTAACAGTATATTGTAATAAAAGTTATGTAAATGTGGTCCCCGGGTGGGATGGTGCAAGAAGGCATGAGATTTCGTCAGCTACTCATTTAACATTTTCTGACCACGGCTGACCACGGGTAACTGAGACCGCGGGTAACTGAAACCGCAGAAAGCAAACCACGGATTGGGGCGTGGCGGGGGGGGGGTCTACTGTATATAAATCCATTGCTGTGGAGTCCATTCTGACTCATAGCAACCCCATGGGACAGAGTGGAACTGCCCCGTAGGGTTTCCAAGGCGTTCATCTTTACGGAAGCAGACTGCCATAACTTTCTCCCCAGGAGCAGCTGGTGGGCTTGAAACACCAACCTTATGGTTAGCAGGAGAGTGCTTAACCACTGCACCACCAGAGCTCTTTCTGACATATATAGCAGCTCCTAGACTATGGGAAACCCTGGTGGCATAGTAGTTAAGAGCTATGGCTGCTTACCAAAAGGTCAGCAGTTCAAATCCACCACTTACTCCCTGGAAAACCAATGGGGCAGTTCTGCTCTGTAGAACAATCAGTTAAATAAATCAACTGTTGCACATTGGCAAGCAACATAGGAAGGAAAAGTTCTATTACATTTGATACAAGAAGAAAACCAAATTCACAACTGAGAACTTGAGAAAGGTAGAAAATGTCAGTGTGCTGACTCTTCTAATAGCTAACTATTCTTTTTCTATGTGGTTGGATGTGAGCCAAATCATGGGCTAAATCATGGGTAACATATTTTAATCATATTTAGACAACACAATATATTTAGCCAACACAATTATCTAAGAAGGTTTGGAAGGTGAAGGATTTAATGCTTTCTTCATTGTTTCAGCAGACAAATGATAGGTACTTTTAAATTCTACCCCTTTTGGTGCACTCTTTTAGTAAACGACTGAATTTATCTAAGTACCTAGCTGTAAAAAAATATGGTTACATGTATTTTGAAAACCAAGCCAAGAAATACAAGACCCATAAAATCCTGAAGCATATTAAATGACAGTTCCTTTCTCCTTATTCCGCCACCACAAATATCAATTAAATGTAATTATATTAAATAGGTTCCCCTGAGAGCAAATAAGGGTTTTTCCAGAGCACAAATTGCTGCCCCGGTGAACAATATATAATTTTCTTGAGTAGACAAATGAAGATGGTATACTCCAGAAGGTAATGTGACAAATGTGGGTTTACTGTTAACATACACATTTTTTGTCCTATCAATTACTTAGCTACCAAAATGGCAGAGGGCCAAAAAACACAAATAAAATAAAGGAGTTTTTCTTTCCCTTTTCTTGGATGAGAGGATAAATATTGCATTTTGTATTTATAACTGAAATTTAAAAGATTGTTAATCTGGGACAATAATAAATAAATGGGATGTACTAGAAGCAAATGCCAAAAATGAACTAGCAACTTTTTGGGGAAAAAAACTTATTTAAGTAATTATTTTTCTTATTAAAAGCAAATGTTTTACTGAACTTACTCTAAGAGGAAGAAATGAATCCATAAATAGGAAAGTAAAACAGATAGAATGAAATGGATTTTGTTAACTATTTTAGAAGCAAACGATTCCATTCTTATTGAAGGGAAAGGATAGAAGCAGAGGTGAGATGGAAGGCGAAGGTAAAAAATAACTTTCCCAGTTAAGAAAATGAGCTGCCCAACAGATGTTCAAATTCAAAGATGTCAAGGAGTATTTCTCAGGAAAGTTTTCTTTTTTCTTCTGCAGGAAAAATGAGCAAATGCCATGTTCATGCTCCTTTTCATTATCTGATATGTAAGGTATAAATTTCTTCTGTCAGATGTTTTTAGGGATGGAAATTTAATTCATTCTTGGTGTCATATGGAAAACCTTGAAAAATAATCAGTTTAAGATTGAACGTGCTGATATGTCATGTATTTTTAGTCTCTACCCTTTTTAAAGTAATAAAAATAATTATCTAAAAACAGAATCCTTAGGACTTCCGGGTAACATGGCACTATAGTCAGAAGCACCACAAAGTCCCTCTGCAGCAAAGATCAGAAAAACTAAGTCAAACAGAGTCACACGTCAATCCTGAAATCCTAAGCATCAAATGAAGAGATAAAGAACTCAGCCAAGCACCGAATGGAATAAGAAACTGACCAAGAACAGAGCGCAAGGAGACATACATGCAGAGGTCCCCTATCAGCTACCGCAGTACGGATCTGCCGTCTTGGACTCCTATCAGAGATCAGCGAACAGGAGGTATGAGCAAGCAGCTTCACGGAACTTCCAGCAGGAGACAGAACAACCCGTAATCCATAATATAGGCTTTCCCACCCCCCACCCTTCTTCAACCACACTTAGCCTCCTCTGCTTCCTGCAGCCACAGTCTATTGGCCGGGAAACACAAGCTGCCCCCCAGTGCCACTTGGATTCCACCCACCCACACTGGCCAGCTTCCTGAGTGCCATTTGTTGGCTGCTGGTGTTGCTTTTTTCCGCTTCTTTAGATTTCTTCCTTACCTCTCACCACCTCACCCTCCTTTCTCTCAAATACCTGGCTCTGTGTGCTGTCTTTGCTTCTTCCTGAAGGGCTTTGAAACACTGCTCAACTGTGAAACTGCTTCCCAGCCTCTGCCACCATGCTGGTGGGACCCCCAGGGCTTTTTTGTTTGTTTGCTCTGATTTGTTCTATTTTGATTAGTTTGTTTTCTTTTTCTTTTCTCAGCTTGGGAACCCCTTCTACCTGGGCAGTACCACGCAGCTTGGAAGCTAGTTCCTTACTCTCTGCAGATGCACAGGGACATCCCTGGGGGCATTTCTTTTTTCTTGTTTTTTTTTTTTTTTGGTTTGGTTTGGGGGGCCTTTCTTGTTCTTTTTTT
>NW_004443995.1:2156827-2159837 GCF_000243295.1 Trichechus manatus latirostris
TTTGTTTAGTTTTCTTGTCTCTCTTATTCCCTTTTTGTCTTTCTTCATTTCCAGTTTCTCGATTTATTCATTTTTTTCTTTTACCCTTTTTCTTTTTTTTTTTTTCATTTTTGTTTGTCCCCATTTCTCAGTCTCTCATCTCTCCACTCCAATAGCAAGCTCTCTTATCACTCTTTTTTGTTTGTGTGTATGTTTTTGGCTCCTGTTCCACTCTCCTCTCTGTCATCTTTCCCATACCCATCTTAGCTCCACACATCACAATCTACCCCCTCCTTTCTGTCTACCTGCACCGTGCACTGAAAATCACACTCCCAATCAGCACACGCATGGCCTACTGGAACTTGCCCTGCACTAATTCCCGGTCTGCACTATCAGCCCTGGTACGTGCCACAAAAAACCTAACCCAGTAACTCTTCTTCAACTGGACTTGCCCTGCTGTACCATACCTGAGTGACTGACCCTGCCCATTGGAGAAGGAGGTGAAAAGTATCGTGCCCACAGACGAGCAAACAACAAAGAACACACAGCCTGCCTGCTCAGACATAACCAAATAAAACAAAAAAGCAGGAAGAAACAAACACATCTACACTCAATGAATGAGGAAAATAACCACTGAATGCCCCAAAGACAGCAGACAATATCAAAACATTTACAAAAACAGGACAGGATGGTTCCAGGAGGCATCCAAAATAAAACACTAGATGACCTCCAGTAGAGGAAAAGGCACTAGACCTAATAGGGAATTCCCTGATAGGGAATTCAAATCTCTAGTATTCAGAATTATCCAAGAGTTGAAGCAAAAAACAGACAAAAATGAGGAAAAAATAGACAAATTCATGGAAAAGGCAGACAAATTCATGGAAAATACAGACAAAAAATGGAAGAATTCAAGAAAATAATACAGGAACAAGATGCTAAAATAAATTCACAAGAGAAATCATACAAAAACAACAATTAGAAACCGAAAAGACAAACAACAAGATTTCAGAAATGGACAGTGTCATAGAAGGACTGAGGAGCAGGTTTGAAAGGATGGAAGATAGGATCAGCGAAATTGAAGACAAACACTTGGCTACAACTCTGTATGAGGAAAAATCAGAAAAAGAACAAAGAAAAATGAAGAAACCTTGAGAATTATGTGGGATACAATCAAGAGCAATAATCTGCGAGTGATGAGAATTCCAGAACGGGGGAGAAAACAGAAAACACAGAGAGGATCACTGAAGATTTGCTGACAGAAAACTTCCCCAATATCATGAAAGATGAAAAGCTGACCATCCAAGAAGCTCAACTAACTTCATATAGGATAGACCCCAAAAGAAAGTCACCAAGGCATATCATAATCACACTCGGTAAAACCAAAGACAAAGAATCCTGAGAGCAGCTTGAGAAAAACAAAAAGTCACATACAGAGGAGAAACAATAAGACTAAGCTCAGATTATTCGGCAGAAACCATGCAGGCAAGAAGGCAATGGGATGGCATATATAAAACCTTGAAAGAAAAAATTACCAGCCAAGAATAATATATCCTGCAAAACTCTAGTTCAAAATGATGGTGAAATTAGGTCATTTCCAGATAAACAGAAATTAAGGGGCTATGTAAAAACCAAACCAAACTTATAAAACTTATTAAAGGGAGTCCTTCGATCTTAGAACAAACAACATCAGACCACAGGCTGAATATAGGACACAGGATTGTACTACCCAGATACCAACCTAGGAAGTGAACTCTTAAGGACTATGCAAAACCAGAAGAATTACAACAGAGAACCGGAGAGGTTAATCTTTAATTGACAACAGCATCAGAACAATAAAAGAGGGAATAAATGGTGTAAGTATAGAACCTTCTAATGGAGAGGAAGTCAAGTGATACCAAGTAATAATAGCCTGGTTCAAATCTAGGAAGATAAGGGTAAATTTCAAGGTAGCCACAAAGAAAGTTAACAAACCTACTCATCAAAATAAAGAAGAAAAACATAAAGTCTCAGTAAAAGCAAAACCTACAAAAACAAAAGAAATGAAAAAAAAAATCCACAAACAAAAGGAACTCAGCACAGGAGAGGAAGAGGAACAAAGAAAACGTCAGCACCACAAAAAAAAAGCACTACAAAATGCAATCCCACTCCTAGGAATACATCCTACAGAAATAAGAGCCATCACACTAATAGACATATGCACACCCATATTCATTGAAGCGCTGTTCACAATAGCAAAAAGATGGAAACAACCTGGATACCCATTAGCAGATGAATGGATAAACAAACTATGGTACATACACACAGTGAAGTATTATGCAACGATAAAGAACAATGATGAATCTGTGAAGCATCTCATAACATGGATGAAACCGGAGGACATTATGCTGAGTGAAATAAGTCAATCACAAAAGGCCAAATATTGTATGAGACCTCTACTGTATAACTCATGTAAAAGCTTACACACAAAAAGAAACGATCTTTGTTGGTTATGAGGGATGGGAGGGGTGGGGGAGAACTAAATAGATAAGTGGTAACTTTGGTGAAGGATAAGACACTACACATTACTGGTGAAGCCAGCACAACTTGTACAAGGAAAGGTCATGGAAGCTCCATAGACACTTCCAAACTCCCTGAGGGAGTGAATTGCTGGGCGGAGGGCTGTGGGGACCCTGATCAATTGGCTCAGTTGGCATAACACAGTTTATAAATACAACGTTCTACATTCTACCTTGGTGAGTAGCGTCTGGGGTCTTAAAAGCCTGTGAGCAGCCATCTAAGATATTCCACTGGTCTCACCCCTTCTGGAGCAATGGAGAATGAAGAGAACAAGATACGAGGAAAAGATTAGTCCAAAGGACTAATGGACCACAGCTACCACAGCCTCCACCAGACTGAGTCCAGTACAGCTAGATGGTACCTGGCTACCACCACTGACTGCTCTGACCAGGATCATAATAGAGGGTCCTGGACAGAGCTGGAAAAGGATTTAGAACAGAATTCTAACACACACAAAAAAGACCAGATTTACTGG
>NW_004443995.1:2160316-2183349 GCF_000243295.1 Trichechus manatus latirostris
GAAGAATATGTAATCGATGTCACTGAAGTGTACATGTAGAAACTTTTGAAATGGTGTAACTGTGGCTATGCATATTTTCACCAAAAAAAAGGTCCTCAAGGTCGAGAAGGGAGAGTGTTGACATGTCGTGGGGTTGTTAACCAATGTCATAAAACAATATGTGTACTGACTGTTTAATGAGAAGCTATGTGTTCTGTAAACCTTCCTCTAAAGTACAATAAAAAAAATAAAAACAGAACTTGGAAGCATAGACATTTTCCTTTTCCTATTGCTCACTCTTTCAGGTTGGAACCAATCTCTCTCTCTCTCAACCCCAACACTGATTTTCATAGCAAGAATATTCCAATTTCAGATTCAGGAAACACTGTAGGGAAACAGAAGTTGAGGCTTTTGAATTTACTTGATCTTCAGCTTTTTCAACTGGAAAAATGACAGAAGTGTTCCTTAAGAACCCTTCTAACATAAGTGAGTCTATGATTTCTTTAAAAAATGCCAAACAATGAGTGACTCAAGCAATTGAGTCCTCAAAAGAGGACTCACTCTGATGAGAAAGATGCTGCCTTGAAAGTAGCAGTCTGCTCCTCCCCTTCTCAGTAAGTTTCTTATAAAACTTGGCCTGAGGAAGCCACCTCCCTTGCAGAGATGCCCTCGAGCTACCTAGAAGGAGCCCTTAGGGGCTGGGGCAGCCTGGCTCTGTTGAGCTAATGCTGTAGAATATGAGGTCCAGAAATTGTGTTACTGGTCACCTTGACTGATGGTCAAGTGACTGCCCATCTCCCCAGGGCAGGCTCCCCTGGAACAGGGTGATGAGGCAAACAGATTCCACAGGACCCTTCTCCCTTCCTCACACTACTGCCTTCTCTGCCCCCTACCCCACCTCCTCCTGTGGTCAAACTCTTGACTCCTCATCTCCCCCGCATTTCTTCTCTTCTCTGTTAGGTGTTAATACACCTCAAGCTTCCTTTGTTTTGTTTTGTTTTTTGAAATCTTGACAGCCCCTTCTCCACCTGCACTATAGCTGGGTGGAGAGTGGGAGTGAGGGAGATTCTAATTAGGGTGGCAGAGGGGAGGGAGGTTAGAAAATGGTCTTATAATCAAAGTGACTCCTTCCTTCCTTTTCCCTTCCCCCTTCGTCCTTTCCACCCTTCCTACCCCACCCTACCTCCAACTCTTTCATCCTTCCCTCGTTTCCTTCCTTCTCTCCCTTCCTTTCTTCTCTGCTTCCTGCCTTCTCTAAAGGACCTCTAAAGACAATTTAGTTAATCATGCTTCGTAGTTCATGGCACATTTTCTACACTGGTCCAAACAAGGCTGCTCTCTTTTTTAGTTAGTTAGTTAGTTTTCCCTTTTACTCCCATTCCCTTCTCCCTTTCCTCTACCTGTCCTAGGCAACCATTCTAATGTCTAATGCAAATTCTCTTATTTTCTTATAAAAATGTTCTTATAAAATTCGTATGGCCCTTCTGTATACATGTATTTTAATTTATGTGAGTGATAATATGCCATAGATCTCACGTTTCTTATAAACTGTTACTCAGTATCTCATTTCTATTGCTTCTAACAGCCACATAGCACTTCATGGTAGGCATACACCACATGTCACCTGGTGGATACTCAGACTGCACCACCACCCTTCAACCACTGCTAGCGCTACAGTGAACATGCTGACATGTGTCTCTCTATGGACACTTGTGGGAATTTATCTGGGACACATACTCAGGAGCAGGAGGCCTGGGTTTTAGAGTATGTGTATGCTTAATTTGACCAAATACTGCCAATTTGCTCTCCAGAAGGGCTGTGCCAGTCTACACTCCTGCCAGTGGTGCGTAAGTGTTGCTCTCTCCCCACCTCCCCAACAACATCTGGCACTTGGATGTAATTGAAGTATAAATAATCACAAGAATGGTTATTATAATTTATAAAGTAGAAGAAACCTCTTCTATATCTTCTGGCCTATTGCTTCCAAAATCTTCCCAAATTTCAAAAATAATGATGTCATACATTTCAGTATAAGTTAGATACTTTCTTTTTGGGAAGAATGTGCTAATATCATTACCAAATTAGAAAAGGGATGGAAATAAAATGGCACCATTTTGGTCTAAATAGTCCTGCAGAAGTTCTGTACTAAGAAAAAGCAAGTGAGGTGTAAGGCCTCAGGAGAAACACATTAGGGCCTACTGGTGAATTTTGAAGATCTAACTGGAAGATGGGCTTACCTGGTGTCTTAGTCAGGGCTCTCCAGAGAAACAGAAACAGTGAAAATAATATCCTAGGGACAATTCCCTTTTTGCTCTTAAGGCCTTCAATTGATTGATTACATTACATCAGATTTTATTATGGAAAGTAATCTACTTTGGAGCCCTAGTGGCGGAGTGGTTAAGAGCTCAGGCTGCTAATCAAAAGGTCAGCAGCTCGAATCCACCAGCCATTCCTTGGAAACTCTACAGCAATGGGGTTTGGTTTGGTTTTGGTTTAATCTACTTTCCTTAATTAAGGCCAACTAGCATAATCACATGTAACTGCTCCATATAATAGCAACTAGACTTGCATTTGGTCAAACAAAAGGGAACCAAAGCCTAGCCAAGTTGACACATAAAATTAACCATCACACCTGGCCACCCTTTCATCCATCAGATCTTAATTTCATTTGCTCCTAAAAGCTTTTCCTAATTCTCAAAGCTAGTTAGGGGCCCTTCCTGGGTGTCAGAGTTGAATGTTTGCTTGTCTATCACCCATACTAGACTCCCTTAGGCAAGCTCCTGAGAGCAGCACCTCCTGTCTTATTCATTGCTCTACCCCGGTGCCTAACATAGTGTTGACACATACTGGCTGTCGTGGATTGAATTATGTCCCCCAAAAAATGTGTGTATCAATTTGGCTGGGCCATGATTCCTGGTATTCTGTGGTTTTCCTATAAATTATAAATCCTGCCTCTATGCTGTTAATGAGAGGATGGGCAGCAGTTGTGTTAGTAAAGCAGGACTCAGTCTACAAGATTGGACTGTATCCTGAGGCAATGTCTTGAGATATAAAAGACAGAAGTGAGCAGTGAGATAGGGGGACCAGAGCGTGTCCTTTGGACAGGGGTTCCTGCGCCAAGAAGCTCCTAGTCCGGGGGAACACTGATGAGAAGGCCGACAGAGAGAGAAAGACTTCCCCTGGAGCTGACACCCTGAATTTGGACTTTTAGCCTACGTTGACTGTGAGGAAATAAGCTTCTCTTTGTTAAAACCATCCACTTGTGGTATTTCTGTTATAGCGGCACTAGATAACTAAGGCAGAATTTGGTACTGGGAGTGGGGTGCTGCTCTAACAGACATCTAAAATGTGGAAGCGGTTTTAAAACTGTGAATCAATAGACATACAGCAGTGACAGAGGACCAGCAGCAGCAGAGCACCTACAGCAGCAGATAAGTGGTAGCAGCAGGGAACCAACAGCAGCAGAACCAAGAGAGTAGTGTGAGACAGCGCTGGAGCCAACCCACGGAGCGAGAGAGCTGAATGCTTGTGAGCAGAAGGCTTCCTGGCGGAGTGGGGTGCCTCCGGGCACTCATTGGTGGAGCTAGGCTTGCCGACCCCCTGAGCAAGAGAGCTGAGTGTCTGTGTGCATGAGGCTTTCTGGCGGAGTGGGGTGCCTCCGGCACTTATACTGGTAGAGCTACTGAGCTTTGGAACAGTTGCCCCAGCAGGCCAGATGCGGGCGTGAGGCCCAAGGGCCTAGAGGTCATAGGAAGCAGAAGCTGAAGAGACAAGGGACACAAGAAGCCAACCTGCTTCAGCCTCAAAAGGTATGGCCATGACCTCAGGGGTTTCAAAGGATGGAGCCGTGGCCTCTGGTGATTCGAAGGGTGGAGTTGTCACTCTGATGGACTAGGAGAATGGTGCACCTAAAGCCAAGGGAGCAGAGTTGCTGTCCCAGTGGGCCTGGAAGGCGGAGCTGAAGCCCAGGGCCGGAGCAGAGTTGCTGTCCCAGTGGGCCTGGAAGGCGGAGCTGAAGCCCAGGGCCGAGGGGCCTCCACTCAAAATCCAGAGACTGTGGCCAATACCTAGAGTCTGGAGGGCAGGGCCATTGTGTAAATTGTCTCAGAGAACAGAGGATTATTTTCAAAGCATTGAGGGCTAATGTAATGTGTTCTGCTAACTTGCTTGTTGCCTGTTACGCCTTCTTCCCCTGCAATTTCTCCCATTTGTAATGGAAATGTCTAGCTTGTGCCTGTTCTGCCATTGCACCTTTGGAAGCAGATAACTTGTATTCTAGATTTCACAGATGAAGAGGAATTTTTGGATTTGGGACTTGGAGTTAAGACTTTGCTATGATATGATGGGGTGAATATGTTTTCCATGTTGCAAGGATGTGATTTTTTGGGGGCCAAAGGGTGGAATGTCGTGGTTTGAATTATGTCCCCCAAAAAATGTGTGTATCAGTTTGGCTAGGCCATGATTCCTGGTACTGTGTGATTTTCCTGTATGTTGTAAACCTGCCTCTATGATGTTAATGAGGGAGGATGGGTGGCAGTTGTGTTAGTAAGGCAGGACCTGATCTACAAGACTGGATTGTGTCCTGAGGCAATCTCTTGAGATATAAAAGACAGAAGTGAGCAGTGAGACAGGGGGACCTTATACCATCAAGAAAGCAGTGAGGAGAGCAGAGCACGTCCTTTGTACAGGGGTCCCTGCACAGAGAAGCTCCTAGTCTGGGGGAACACCGAAGAGAAGGCTGATAGAGAGGAAAAGCCTTCCCCTGGAGCTGACACCCTGAAATTGGACTTTTAGCCTACTTTGACTGTGAGAAAATAAACTTCTCTTCATTAAAACCATCCACTTGTGGTATTTCTGTTATAGCAGCACTAGATGACTAAGACACTGGCTGTCATGAATTGAATTGTGTCCCAAAAAATATAGGTCAACTTGGCTAGGCCATGATGCCCAGTATTGTGTGGTTGTCCTCCATTTTGTGATTTGATGTAATTGTCCTGTGTGTTGTAAATCCTAATCTCTGCCTGTGGATAACGAGGCAAGTTTAAGCTATGTTAAAGAAGATTAAGATGGGATGCAACATCTTACTCAGGTCACATCCCTGATCTAAGGGGAGTTTCCCTGGAGTGTGGCCTGCATCACCTTTTATCTTACAAGAGGCAAAAGGAGAAGGAAGTGAGCAGAGAGATAGGGACCTCAACACCACCAAGAAGAGACAGGAGCAGACTATGTCCTTTGGACACAGGGTCCCTGTGCTGAAAAGCTCCTAGACTGGGGGAAGATTGATGACAAGGACCTTCCCCCAGAGCTGAAGAAGAGAGAAAGCCTTCCCCCGGAGCTGGCGCCCTGAATTCAGTCTTCTAGCCTCTTAGGCTGTGAGAGAATAAATTTCTGTTTGTTAAAGCCATCCGCTTGTAGTATTTTCTGTTATAGGAGCACTAGATAACTAAGACACTGGCCATTTAATAAATATTTGTTGAGTGGATGAATGCATGAATAAGTAAGTAGATTTCGGATTGCCAAAGCCTAACACAGTACCTGATGCAGGAGCTGCGTTAAATAAATGAATGAATGTGTGAACAAACATCCTTTCCTACCCCTTTTGCTCCATCCTCCCGTCTCTCATCTGGGCTTTTCCATCAGATGTTCCTCCTTGAGTTTTGCCAGAGTCTGTGTGGGAGGTTAGGAGAGCCACCAGCATAGATTTACCTCACTTTATTGTCAGCTTCCCTGTCTCACTCCAGGGTCACAATTTGTTGGGGGAACTAGAAATGGCTCATGCTTATAGAACGGTCATGTGACTGGATACAGACTGAAAAGGCAAAGCTGAGGGGTAGTACTCCAACTTGGTGTGCATAAGTGAGTTCCTGCAGGGCAGTCAGCCTGAGCGCTCACACACCTTCCCCTCCCTTCTCCTTCTCTCCCCTTCCTACCTCTCCCTCCTGTTCCTCCTCTTCCCCTTCCAGGCTTTATACTTCATGACAGTCTAAAGAAGGACTAATTTGGAGGTGAAGGCCCCCTGATTACACACAGATCTATACGTGCAGATACCAAGGAGAAATCATATTAAGACAGTTTGTTTTCATATCTATGCAGTTTACAGTGGTATAAAAAGTTGGCATAGTTTTCCCTAAATAAGCCCTCCATATTTTTCTGGGATGTGAAACACCATTTTCACAGCCAGAAAAAGAGCACTTGAGAAATTCTTGGGGACTGAGTGGTGTTTCAGGCCATCTTCCTCAGTTAACAAGCAATGAATAGTGCCTCTTAAATTGTGTTTCTACCTAATTAAAATCAGCAAGAGTGCCTTTCGAATCAAAGCCATCCCACCCAAACTATTTGGACCAGAGAACTCGGACATTTGATAGCTCAAGCCCAAGCCAGTTGCATTCCAAATATGATAACACATTTACTTGGGCTATAGAGTCCGCTCAGTGTTTTGACCAAAGGGCTCTCACCTCGCTATGTCAACCTTGGCGTTCACACACAGATTTGCTATAGGACATTAAGGGCACAAATCTCAGGCCCCTAATTCACCAACCGCTTAGAGATTACTTTAAAAGAGAGCATGTATGCTAAAATTATGTTCCTTGAGGACATAATCTATTGCCCCTAACTCTTAGTGCAGGGTCTTACGCATATAGTATTGTTGTTAGCTACTGTAGAATCATTTCCAACTTATGGTGACCCTATGTGTGCAGAGTAGAACTGCTCCAGAGGATTTTCAAAGCTGTGACCTTTTGGAAGCAGATTGCCAAGCCAATCTCCTGAGGCATCTCTAGGCGGGTTTGAACCTCCAACCTCTCGGTTACTAGTCCAGTGTTTAACGATTTGCACCCCCCAGAGACTTCTACCCATATAGTAAGATATCAGTATGGTTACTTATTGATATTAATTTTTAAAAATTGAGTTAGTATGATTGCAAATGCTGGCATTTCCTTTTTAGGTTGAGGACAGTTACCCAGGCCTACATGAGGTCCTCTCTTGCACTACCTCTGACATAATCCAGGTAAGAGCCCCACTTCCCCTGGCATGAGATCATCTTCCCATGCCTTTTTGGGCTCCTTTGAAGAAACGGGCCATTTAGGGATAAAATAAATAGCCTTCATTTTCAATAAACCAAGTTATCCAGATGTGTGAAGCACGTTTTACTTAAATATATATTGATATATTTGTGTGTGTATATATATATGTATATATATAACCCATTGCCGTCGAGTTGATTCCAAGTCATAGCAACCCAATCGGACAAAGTACAACTGCCCCATAGGGTTTCCAAGGAGCGCCTGTTGGACTTGAATTACCGACCTTTTGGTTAGCAGCCATAGCTCTTAACCACTATGCCACCAGGGTTTCCATATACATATATTATATATATATGAATGTATATATATATATATATATATAATATATGTATACATATATATACACATGTGTGTGTGTAAATACATATACACACACACACACACATATATATACACATATATATTGGACAAGTATGTTTTTTGGAAGACCTCCATCCTTGGAAAAGAAATAAGGTTTCATATTTCTATGTCATGGAATTTTCTCCAAGTAACCTGAACCAGAGGGTACTTTTGCCTGTGATTGAGTAGTGTGAAAACCCTCAATAACTCCACTGCATAAGAGTATGCAGCTTCCCAGCCACTGCCTTCTATACACTTAAACTTCTTGGAGAACAAAAGAATTGGTTGGTTTGTGCTAAGTGACTTGGGTAAATTGAGATGAATCATCGAATCTGTTCTCCAACTCTAGATGATTGTAGGTGCCTTATGGAAATACATCTTTTAATCCAGGACATAGATACCATCTTAAATTCTTTCTGGAACAAGGTAGGGAACACATGCATACTACATACTGCATGTCCATACACTCAACGTGAAGGGAAGACCTGAATGCCCCAGTCTGACTAAAAATAATAGCTAATGTTTATTCAGTGATTATCACGGGCTAGGCACTATTCTAAGCACTTTGTTATATATGTGTGTTATATATCATATGGAGTCCCTGGGTAGTGTGCTTGGCCACTAACCAAAAGGTTGGAGGTTTAAGCCCACCCAGAGGCATCTCAGAAGAAAAGCCTGGTGTTCTACTTCCAAAAAATCAGGCATTTGAAAACTCTATAGAGCACGGTTCTACTCTGATGCATATGGGGTCACCATGAGTTGGAATTGACTCAATGGCAACTGGCTTGGTTTTATACATTACATGAGTTGTATGTTAACTCATTTAATATGATTACTGCTATTACTAATACTATTACTGTCCCTAGTTTACTGAAGAGGAAACTTGAGGCACAGAGAAGTTATATAGTTCAACCACGGTACTTTGGTCTCAGGGTCCTTTTCTTAAAGAAGACATTATACTACTTCCCTTCTCTAACCAGTGCCTAGTTTATAAAACAGCTTTGTGGTACATACAGCCTGTGCTTGACTCTGGTCAGACAATGAACTTATACTGAGACTCTCCCATGAACTCAAGATTATTCTGGGCTCTAAGCATAAAGCACACAAGGACCACATAGCCTAGGGCAGGAAAGGTTGTGGCAGAGCTCCAGGGCAGTGAAGGTGCTGGTCACACATCCTGCTAGCTCAAGTCCCTGGAGGGAAGCAGGGGCAATGGTGGATGAGGCTGCTGTTCTCTCTCACAAGCCCTACCTCTCCAGCCCAAGCCCATGGCCCTGGAGACTTACAGTGGGGAGAGTAGATGAGCAAGCTAGGCAAGCCCTGTCCAGAGTTGCTGTTTTCCAGAATGGTTTCACTTCTGGAAGTGTCCTGGAAAAAAGGTAAAGGTAAGAGCTAAAATTAAGTAAGGAGACATTCTAGCCTCCATAAATAGGAGCCATATAACAGTACATCTCTGCAGAAACCCTACACCCAGGATGTAGCCACACGGGTGTGACACCTCCAATGCCAGGATGAGGAGAATGCCTGTGTGGTCATTATTCTGGCATTTTCCACAAATCTAACAAGTAATTCCACTGACTGATGCCTCACTTAGAGAGAGACCACGCTGCCTGCCTTCTCACTACTTCTCCGAGCGCCAATACCTCTTTACTGAGAGCGAAGCCCAAGTCCCACTGCCTGGTTTCTCGTCCCTCCTAACACCTCTCTTAAAAACAAATCTGAGTCATTTCAAGAATTCCAAAGTAAATAAGTTCAATCTACCAGAGCCCATTTATAAATATAAAGCTATTATATAAGCATTCCTCGTTTAAAGTATGCCCGAGAAAACATGTGATGGCCAGGACTTACTCAAAAGATATACCAAAAGATAGGTATTTACTTATTTACAAAGACGCAGTAAATTCCTTTAAATAGCAAGCTTCCTTAGTGGGTTTCAAAGTATGATTCAACCTCTACCCTCACCTCCTAACTCAACCACACACACTCCATCTTGTTTCATTTTAAGTCAAGATTTTTTTTTCCCAGGAATAATACTTATTGCATATTTACTGCATACGCTTATCTGAGAGCTTATCGGCAGAATTCTCTCCAGCAACTAAAAAAATTTGGACTGATCTGATGTTGAATAAAAGCAATTCTATAAACATGTGGGATCCCTGTCACTCCATGTTCTTGGCACTATGTGAATAACTGAGTCCACATGTTGCTTGGGCTCCCGATGATCATACGAGCTTACTGCTGATAAGAAGAAACTCCTGTTCAAATTACACATTGGGGCTGGAATGAGCATCCTTAGTCATAGCTCCAACCCATAGAGGAACATTGGCTCCAAGGAGACGCATCAGAACTGGCAGTTACCTTAAAGTAAACAGTTGGCCTGTAAAGTACAGTTTTATGGCCTCAATAATTGATTTCCACTCTGTCTCATAGGTGTACATGCATAGTGTTTCTTTGTTGAGGAAATTGTAATATCCTACTCTTAGCACCACACAGTCTCCTCTCCCAGAGAGCATATTAAATGCCTCTCTGGTTTCCAAGTCTTAGTTAAGAGCTCTGTAAAAACAACTAGATTGTTCACACGGGCTTTGGCTAAGATGGTGACTGATTCTACCCCTACAGACACTTCCAGTCAGGAAGCCACTCAATTTTGTATGAAAGGAGTTAAAAAGGACTTCTTTTTTTCCCATCTCATCTTACCTAAGGCAGCCAAATAATGGATCATCATGAGGCGGCATGTAATGAATATAGATAGACCAGAAAACCAAACCAAACCCATTGCCAATGAGTGGATTCCAACTCATAGTGACCCATGTGTTACAAAGTAGAACTGCTCCCTAGGGTTTTCTTGGCTGAATCTTTAAGAAGCAGATTGCCCACCGCTGACTGCTCTGACCAGGATCACAACAGAGGGTTCTGGACAGAGCTGGAGAAGGTTGTAGAGCATAATTCTAACTCACAAAAAAAAAAAAAAAAAAAAGACCAGATTTACTGGCCTAGAGGAGACTGGAGAAACCCTGAGAGTATGGCCCTCAGACACCCTTTTAGCTCAGTGGTAAAGTTACCTTCAAGGTTCACTGATCAGCCTGTGAGTGGACAGCCCAGTAAAACCATGAGAGTAACGAGGTACAGGAGTCCAGTGACAAGGCCCAGAAGGCAGAAGGGGAGTAGGAAGCTGATGATAGGGAACACAAAGTAGAGTAAGGATATTGTTGATGTGTTGTGAGATTGTTAACCATTGTCATAGGGCAACATTTGTAGTAACTGTTAAATGGGAGACTATTTTGTCCTGTAAGCCTTCATCTTAAGTGAGAATAACAGCACAATTAGAAGAGCGTAGTCAATGTCACTTAAATGTGTATGTAAAAAAAAATTTTGAAATGGCGTATCTTTGGCTATGTGTATTTTCACAAAAAAAAAAAGTTGAGAATTTAGAGGGTTAAAATGTTGTGGGGTTGTTAACCAATGTCATATAACAGCATGTGTGTTACTGTTACATGAGAAACTATCTGTTCTGTAAGCCTTCACCTGAAGTACAATAAAATATTAAAAAAAAAAAAAAAAAAAGAAGCAGATTGCTAGGCCTTTCTTAAGCAGTGCTGTTGAGTGGGTTCATACCGCCAATCTTTAGGTTAATAGGGGAGTGCAAACTGTTTGCACCACCTAGGGACTTGATGGGGTACGTTGTTGCTGTCATTCTTGTGTGCTGTCAAGTCCATTCCGACTCATAGTAACCCTATAGGACAGAATAGAACAGCCCTGTAGGGTTTCCTAGGCTGTGATCTTTATGGGAGCAGATCACTAGGTCTTTTCTCCCATGGAGAAGTTGGTGGATTTGAACTGTCGATCTTTTGGTCAGCAGCTGAGCTCTCAACTATTGCGCCATCAAGGGTCCTTTAGATGTGTATAAACCCGTTGCCGTCAAGTCAATAATGACTCATATAGAAACATCTGAATTAACTACATGTCATCCCTTCTAAATGCTCAAGTCTATAGGCCAGAATCTAATTCAAAGAACCTCGTGGCTAAGTGGGAAGGCAGGTTTCTAGCTCCAAACATCACCTTTAGTTTACGCTCTACAGCTTGGTCAGATGAATCTCATTAGAGAAGATTTCCTCTGCTCTCTGGTACAGCGATAGGCAAGTACCTATGATTCAGTATTTTGTTTTACCTTCTAGTTAATATCTTTAATGAACTGTGTTACTTCTCAGTAAATGTATTCATTTTCTATAAGAGGAAATAACAAATCTCTTTTTGGTCTTTGTTATACTTCTAGCCTAGCAGAGTACCTTGTACAATAGATATTCAATAAATATTGTTTGAATAAATGAATGAATATTTAGCAACTCAGGTGGGAGTGAAAGTGAAGATTTTATCATCTAATATTCAAAAAGGCAGCATGGATGAACCTTGAAAATGTTATTGTTGTTGTTAGGTGACTTTGAGTCAGTTCAGACTCATAGTGACCCTATGTACAACAGAACGAAACACTGCCGTCTTTCTAGTATTCTGGTAATGAAAACATTATGCTGAGTAAAATAAGTCAGTCACGAAAGGACAAATATTATATGATCCTACTTATATGAAATACCTAGATTAGGCAAGTATACAGAGACCAAAGTTTATTAGTGGTTACCAAGGACAGGTGGGAGGGGAAGAGGGGGACTTATTGCTTAGGGGGCATTCAGCTTCTGTTTAGGATAATGGAAAATTTGGAAACAGATAATGGGGATAGTTAAACAGCATGATAAACATAAGTAATGTCATTGAATTGTACATGTGAAGAATGTTAAAATGGCAAATGTTTGGTAACACATATATTTATCACAAAAAAAAAAAAGCAGTCAGCCCATCGATAGACACCACCCCTATTATAATCAAGGCAAACGTGAGGGCACTTCTTTCTCCTCCTTTCCTCAGACACTCTAATTGGAATGTCTTTGTCTGATTGCCCTTGAAAGCTAGCCTTGCTTTTGTGAGGAGAGGAAGCAGAAGGAAAGAAGGGTTCTCTCCAAAGCCTCACAACAAATTTTCTTAATGATGACTTTAAATATTTAAATTGCTAAATTTTTTTTCTTAAAAGTGTGGTGGACAGATTGTTCTGAAGCCTCTGCTTATTACAGAGAATTTGTTGAAAGGAAAAAGAGCTATCATTCCAAACTTTTCTGGATGATTTTTAAATAGATATGAGCCTTAAAAGTTAACCCAGGATGCCTCCTGAAGTCTAAGAAGGCAAACACGTGCTTTATTAATTAAATGCTTTATGGTGGTAGCATATTTGTTGTGTTCACACTTTAGCTATACTAAACCTTATCTTATCTACTTTGCATATTGCTAACCAAACTTTGCAATCCTCTGGATATAGTCAACATGTACCCTTCGTTTCTATTCACTTGGACAGGAAGACTGTATGGAGTCCTGGGCCCTCTGTTTTAGCTCTGTAATGCTGAGACTCAATTCTCTCATCTGTAAGTTGAAAGGGTTGGGCTAAGCTCCTCAGGGCCTCAGGGGCCACTACAGAGATGGTGTATGGGATATAGGAAAGGCAAGGAGTCAACCAAGGCAGTTCTACTTTAATGAGAGTTCATACTGGATCATTTTGTAAGATTTTCTTTGAACAAAAAGGATTTTGACGTTAAAAAAAAAAAAAAAAGTTTGCAAACTCCCTGTATTAAATGTTTATATAAAATTTTCCATTTTATAGTTGTTGAATCGTTGGTTTGGTTTTAAAAGCTGGTCATATCTATGCCTTCTTTAGGCATGAAAATAAACTTTTGGTCAAGATGCAATACCCTCATTTACAACAGTTTGTCTGGAAAGTTGGATCCACAGTAAGAAGTTCTGCTGTGTGGTAAAAATTCTAGGAGGGGACAGTAGAGGCAAAGAGCAAGGGATTGTACTCCTGCTGCTGAGGGAGGAGGTGGCTGAGTGTAAGAAGACGAAGGACAGCAAGAGAAATTCAACGAAAGAGGTTATGAAGATAGAATCCATCTGGAAAGAAGGAAACCAAGAGTGAAAAAGGAAAATGGTTCTCAAATGGCCACTTACCTAAAAAGAAGGAAACGGATGTGAAAAGCCTTTCACTGATAAAACCAAAATAATCAAACCTATTGCCATCGAGTTGATCCAACTCATAGCGACTCTATAGGACAGAGTAGAGCTGCCACATAGGGTTTCCAAGGAGGGCCTGATAGATTCGAACCACCAATCTTTGGGTTACCAGCCAAGCTCTTAACCACTGCACCACCAGGATGCACTGATGTAACTGATAGGACTCTGCAAACTCAAAAAAAGGGCTAAGGAGAGGGAAGGGAGCAGTAGAGTAAAAAAATGACAGAAAGAATAGAATAAGGAGTCAGTGATAATACTGGCATTCTTTGAGATGGCTTTCTGAGGAATGATTGCCAGGAGACAGGGAAGAAAAAGTTAAAATCAGAAGATAAAGATGAGCCAAATATAAATTTCACAATAAAAGGAAGGAATAGTAGGAACAACAATAACAAAGGAAAAAACAGAAAGAAAATGACAAGAAAAATAGAACTTGGAGGATTTAGCCAAAAAAAAAAAAAAGGTTTGTTTTAAGTTAAACGTCTAGGGAAAGGATGAGTCCTTTGGTGGAAGCTAACAGTCCTAAAGATTAGCTCCTGAGGCAAACTATCATTGACGGCTCTTACAACTGCATGGTAAATGGTCATATTAATTTCATGGCACTCAAAGGGCTCAGAACACATTCTTAAAACATCTTAGAGTTAAAAGCTAAGGGCTGAATAGTTAGCTTTTATTCACAAAGCTTCTCTACTGACATCTGCGTAACATTTTTCTTAGCTTCCACTCTGTTAGATTTTATCAACACATCTAAAAGTTAGTAAGGAAGGCAAAGAAGGTGGTAATTTCTACAAAGAAGGAAAAAAAGTTAGGGGAAGGTAGTAACTAGCATAAGAGTTTGGGTAACCTCATTTTACAAATCTAAAAAATTAAATGATTTAAATATTCTGACAACTTGTTTTTGCAAAAAAGGGGAACCAACTGTTTTCTTCAATCTGTTCTTGCTATAAACTCTCCAAGTCCACCAAGCTAAGCAGAGTGAAAGCCTATGGGCTTGGGCGGTAATAAGCTGAGTAAGTCAATGGTCTCTTGAGGTTTGAATCATTTCATGGAACTTCTGCTAACTCTGCCATGGAATCTGTCACTTTCTCTCTTCTGAAAATGGTGGCAGCCAGTATTCTTTATCGATAATATTTATTTATTTATTTAAATAAATCCAAAAGTGCAGAAAAGCTATCTGATCAGGAAGAAAAAGTAACCTCGAACAATTTTCACAGAGCTAAGTGACCACAACTCAATAATGGAATTAGATGTTTAGTGCAAATGATAGAATGGAAAAGACTTTGGGGCTGAGCCAGTGACAAAGAGAGTTTCTAGGGTGGTTTCCTCCTCATGGGGGAAGGGAAAAGGACCTATCACTGCCCCTTTCTAGAATGTGACTTATATAGAATGAGTTACAAAATTTGCTCCAAAGAAATCCCTCTCTTGGTGGGCTGGGCTCTTCCTCTTGCCCATGCTATATGAGGGACGAAACACAAACAATAAACCAGCCTGCTAGGGAGCACAGTTGGAAGGGTGCACTGAAGAGCTGGCAGCAGGGAGGAGTATGGTGCTCCCATAGCAGAGGAAGCCTTTAGGTTTCTGCTACTCCTCTCACCAAGGTACAAATATGCAGATCTATCAACATGGGATCTATCCAATGACCCTCCCACTGACTCAGGCCAGGCCTCTCCCCTCTGGCAGGGCCTGTATCCCCAAAGCACCCTAAACATAGCACCTGCATTCTCAGCTTTGCTTGGCTTTCTCTTTACTTCTCCTTTATCCCAGACTCAGTACAATCCCAGCCTCCTCTCTAAACTGTTGCCTCACCTTCCAGTCCATACTGATCTCTTCCTTCTCTGAATTCCTTCCACACGCAGAGTCTGACCCGAGAACTTTGGCATGAAATCTCATGCTGCCTTCATTTTTCTCTATATCAAGTACATATGGTCTGTTGTCCCAACTAAGAAGATGGGCGGACATCTCATATCTCTTTTTTCCCTACTGACCTAAATAATTCCTTGCTCAGGAATTACTTGCTAAGTTGAACTGATTCAAGTTAAATGTGAGGAGAAAGTGTACAAAAAATCAAATACCTGTGATGGCATAGATCTGGACTCTTCCCTTCCCTAAGCATACAGGAAGGTGTGAGGATTCTTCCCCAAAGTCTTTGTCTGCTCAGAATTAGAGTCAAACCATAGCAACATACTAGTGAAAAGTGGCTGGAGAATAAAGTAAGTCTTTATTATTTTTCTCCTACTAAATGGAGGTCTTTTCAGTACCTCCAGAATTAAAGCATTGTCTATGATTTGGGAGAAAAATGAGAAAATGGTTAGTTTATTGAAGCTAATTTCTGATCCTTAAACATCTAATTTTTTAAATTTATTCATTATATATTTTTTAGAAATATACAGTTATTGAGTGCCCATTGTGTGCATTATGATCAGTGCTGGGTGCACGATGGTGAATAAAACTGTATGGTCGTTACCCACGTGGAGCGCATAGTCTACTAAATGAGACACATTTAAACAAGTAAACAAACAAACATATAAAACAAAACAGAAATGGGTGAATTGTATGGTATGTGAATTACATCCAAAAAAAAACTGTTACGAAAAAGAGATTAAACAGAGGGGTCTTCTTAAATAGGGAGGTCCAAACCAAAACTAAACCAGTTGTTGTCAAGTTGATTCCAACTCATGGCGATCTGATGTGTGTCAGAGTAGAACTGTGCTCCATAGGGTTTTCAATGACTGATTTTTTGGAAGTAGATTGCCAGGCCTTTCTTCTGAGGCACATCTGATGTACTCGAACCTCTAGCCTTTTGGTTAGCAGCTGAATGCGTTAACTCTTTGCACTACTCAGGGACTACAAATATGGTGGTCAGGGAAACCTAATTCCACACTGTGTTCTGAGTGTTCATGTACAATAATTGTCACCTGCACATCCTCAAAGGATATCCTGCACACACTCGGTGCTTCTTAAATGTCCATGGCCCAAATGAATTATTATGGAGAACACAAGGGAACACAAAACGTTTTGCAGTCACTACCCATCACAAGTGTTCTGGTCTCATTTTAATGTGTCTAGTTGGATCAGCCCTTTCTGAGCTCACCCCCATTCCCCTTCTTTTGGGGGGGTCACTTTAATCTCCAACTGCTTCATTTTCCATTTTGGTGAGTCACCCAGCCAGAAGATGGAGAATGTAAGTCATTACTTTCCTCATCTTTTGCAGATAATTTGATACCGTACATGGTCCTTCGGAATGCTTCTTCTGTATTTATGTCTTGGCAAAGGCATACTAAATTGTTTGCAACTCTTCTATTCTCGTTGCCAGCTTTTTCTTGAAAAATCAAGGAAAATAAGATGCAGGATACATCAAGCCACAAACACTTGGCTTCCTGGTGCTGTAGGGCTTTTCTGATTCCCCACCCCCTCACTGGTTTCCAGTTCTCTCCTTGCTGATGCTTCTGAGGACTGAGGATATTCTTTCCCAGGAGGGACACACAGTTATGCTCTTAAACTGCTTGAGAACATGGAAATCCCCTTCCTTTTTCACACCCTGAAAATTAAACATCCCAGAAAAGCTCTTCTTCAAGGTAAGATGGACCAGCTTAAACTCTGACAGGTTTTCTACTTATGTTGCCACGAGAGGCAGAGAAAAATTAGGTGCTCTCCAACAGGCTCTATAAGAATATGAAGAAAAGAAGCTCCTAATCTAAACCAGCCCAGAATTCCAATGTTTTGGACGTGTCCTACTCCCTACAAATTGTTCGAGGTAGCGCCTCTAATAACAAGAGGGAATTGTTAAACTCAGAAAAGATAAATTAAGTTACCATTTGCTGCCCAGTGCAGCATTTAGGAGCATTTTCCCTGACAGAGCCAAGCTAATCATGACAGGCATGAAAGTGTCCTATGGTGAACAGAGATGAAAACTGAATTATTTGCCAACAGTCAACAGTAACAACATTAAAATATAAGCCTTGGTCCTTGAGTCAGAGCAAAACTTTGTTTTGTTGATATTCGGGTTTCGATGTTTTCAATATATTGAACAAGACTCTACAGTAAAATATGGACACTATATTTGTCTGCTTTTTGTCAGTCACATGTCTGAAATATTTCATCTGAGTAGACAGTTCACCCAGGCTGATTTGTGGCTAGCACTGGCTCTTTATTCCCTGATACATCTACTGAAGATCAGCTCCCATAGAGACATTTCCCAATTATAAGAAAAGACTAGTATATTGTGAATACAAAATAAACTGTTGCTGTGGAGCAGATTCTGACTCTTGGTGATCTCACATGTTTCAGAATAGAACTGTGATCCATAGGATTTTCATGGTGTAATCTTACAGAAGTAGATTGCCAGGCCCTTCTTCCACAGCATCACTGGTGGATTCGAACTGCCAATCATTCAGTTAGTAGTTGAGTGCAAACCATTTATGCCACCCAGTGGGCCTATATTGTGGATAGGGAGAACCAAATGAGGAGTTTGGGCCATCCCCTAAATGGAATGCCAACACTGAATTGAATAGCAGATAGGATTCAATTATTGCAAAAAGAGTTTTGTGATCATTAAGGTTGTGTGTCAACTTGGCCAGGCCATGATTCTCAGTGGTTTGGCAGTTGTGATATAGTTTGGTAGTCGTATGATGTGATCACTTCCATGATGGGATCTGCTGTGAGTAGCCAATGAGTTGAAAGGAATTTCCTGCATCAAATACAGGTGGACTTTCTGGCAAGGCTCACGAGCTTTTGCTCTCTCTGGATCATGCAGATGGCTCCTGTTTGTCTGACCTCCAGTTCTTGGGACTTGAGCTAGCAGCTTACCTTCCATCTTGCCTGCCAATCTTAGGATTTGATGATCTTCGTAGCCTGTGAGCAAGAGCCCTTTTGACTGACCTGCTGATCTTGGGTTCGCCAGCCCCTGCGGCTACATGAATCAGGAGAAGCCTCTATCCTGACTCACGGACTTCGGATGTTCCAGCCTCTACAACCAGGTGAGCCATTTCCTTGATATACATCTCTCAGTATATATATATTTATGTGCTTTACTAGTTTTGCCACTCTAGAGAAACCACCTTAAGACAGTTTTCATCAACAATTCAAAGATTCAGTTGTTTTCTTTTAAGATCTATCTAGGATCAAATTGACAACAACGACTCAAAAGGTTAGATAGGAAATTTAGGGACCAGTGAGTTTATGTTAATGGAGGAGGAACAACTCACAAAAAGAGGGTGAGAATGGTTGCACAACTTGAAGGATGTAATCAATGTCACTGAATGGTAGAGATAGAAATTGTTGAATTGGTGTATGTTTTGCTGTGTATATTCTCAACAACAACAACAAAACTAAAATTGTAAAAAAGGAAAAGAAATTAAAAAAATTCAAAGATTCAGTCATGGATGATAATGAACTTGAAAATCTTCAATTTCCTATACCGTGCAGGCATAGCCGAAGAATACATCATTCCAGTATAGATTTAAGAGGACCCAGCAACTATAATATTAATAAAATCACACTAGAAGGACAAGTCAGTGGGGTGAGCACCCAAACAGATTTTATTTTTCCTATCAGTTTTGGAATTTGACAAAACAATCAAACTAGATGATTAAATCAGTTAGGTACAAGTGTTTTCTTGACTCTTCTTATAGACCTCAACCCAGGAGCATGATGCTGCAGTGTGTTGCCACAAGACTGAAGGCTACATATTTGCAGACTTGGTTGTTGCCTCCAGTCTCAGATCAATGGAATCTCTGCCCTTGCCTCATCTATAATTCAGAGCCAGCAAACAAAGGCCTGCCCTGCAGGTGCCAAACATGGAGAAGGAGTGCAGCAGAGGCAGCCATTGCTTTCAGGGGTTCAGATTCTATTCCCCCTTATACACTTTGGGTCATGTTTTTTTCTCTATTCAAATATTGGGTTGATTTGCACTTTTCTTACATTACATTTATTTAATCTCTAAATATTTCATTTTTAATGTCTATACTATTTGTCCTTCAAGATTTGAAGATTACATTTTTATTAAAAAATGTGTTTCTGGAAATGACAGGTTTAGCTGATGACTTTACGGTGGAATGTTTGTCAAGGGGAGAAAAAAAAGCAAATGCTTTGTGTTTTAATGCACTGCTCTTGCCAAAAGAAAATAAACGTCCATCCATGACATGACAGTTAAATGGGGACTGGCTCTGCAGCAGAAAACGTGCAGTGAATGAGCTCTCCAACAGCCTCCCTCCTACAGGGAAGTGGAAACAATTATAACGTACACATGAATTCTCTGGGCCCCATCAATGGGCTGCTCCAGGATTTGTTTCTAGTGGGCGGTCCCACACATTTACACAGTTAAGTGTTAATGGGCTGACAAACAAGAAAGTCCTGGATTTGAATGCTCCTTCATAAGTTGATCCTATCTCTTCAGATGGCAGTGAGGATCAAATGAGATAACATACTGCCTGTTACTCAAGGCTTAAAGAAGAGAAACTACTATTACTACTACTATTATTAATGGCAACGGTATCTGAGATTTTCTAATTGTTGTTGTAGTGTTAGCTGCCTTTAATTAAGCCTCCGACTCATGGAGACCCCAAGCACAACAGAATGAGTCCCTGCCTGGTCTTTCGCCATCCCTGTAATTTTTTGTGGTTCGGATCGTTGAGATTCATAGCGTTTTTACTGGCTGATTTTTGGAAGTAAAATCTCCAGGCCTTCCTTTCTAGTCCATCTTAGTTGGAAGCTCCACTAAAACTTGTTCAGCATCATAGCAACATACAGGCCTCCACTGACAGACTGGTGGTGGCTGCGTATGAGGTGAACTGGCCAGGAATCAAACCCAGTCTTCCACATGGAAGACAAGAATTCTACCACTGAACCACCAATGCCTCATTTTCTAATTGTAAATCACCTCAAATCTTAGTGAAAGGAAGTACACTCTAGAGAAACATTTGAAGTAGATCTAGGAAGTGAAAGTCATTAGCTATTTTTCCAGAATACTTGAAAACACTTTGATACCCAGAATACTCTGTTACATTCCCATACCCTAGCAACAAATCTGCCCCCACACATACCAAATGACCACAGCTGATGTTTATCACTGGCATACGGGTATATATTTAATGTTAGCTATTGACCTGTTGACAATAATCTGGACTGGAAATTTTGTGTCTGCCCAACAAAAACCAATGAATTGGAAAATCTTTTGTTGCAGAGCCTGAGGCCTGGCTAATACTACATTTTAGCTACGCGCTCTCTTTCTGATCACCAGATTAACCCTAAATTAGTTGATATCTAAAGATGTTAAATTCTAAATAAGATAATGAAATATTGTGAAAAACTGTAGTTTGAATTAAAGCACAAATGCTATACTTGAGTATGACTGGTTTTATAGATAACATCTGCAAGGTTGGTGGGTGGTGTGTCCACGCGTGACCTTGCCTAATGAATGCCTATCAGCCTTTGCCGAGACAGCACCCAGCTGGCACTGTGAATAAAAGCACTCTGGCCCTCTCTCTGGAGAGCCTATGGTTCCTGGTTCCTCTCCTGACCAGGCATGATAGACTCAGCACTCCTCAGGGGCCCACAGACCACCAGAGGGTGCCTACCTCCTTTTGGCCTTCAGTGTGCTATACTCTGCCTGGAATGGTAGAATCTGATTCGTTTCTTCCCCTGTGCTGGGGACCTTCTTCCTCCTTGCTGCTGGGGCAAAGTGCCAAAGATGCTTGCATTTGTTTACTTATTTGAGTTTGTGATTTCTGTGTAAGAACCCATAGAACATTTACTCTGATGGTGCATACAGTTAATGCACTCACCTGCTAGCCAAAATGTTAGAGGTTCGAGTCCACCCAGAGACACCTCAGAAGAAAGAACTGGTGATTTACTTCTGAAAAAAATCAGCCATTGAAAACCCTATGGAGCACAGTTCTACTCTGACACATGCGAGGTCATCGTGAGTCAGAATCTACTCGAAGGCAAACTGATTTTTATAACTGCCAAGCAGAAGGTTAAGAGAGCCAATAAGGTCAGAAAGAAGGCAGTTGTGGAATACTGAGTTTCTCAACTTGTTTGTTGATATCAAGTTTAATATTATGAGTGTTTTTTTAACTTGTAATTTTGAAATTACTTCATACTTAGAGAGAAGGTATAAGAATAGTACAAGGTACCTTTGTATTCCTTTATCCAGAGTCATCAACTGTTTATTTTATCCCATTTGCCTTATCTTTCCCCTTCTCTCTGTATAATATTTTCTGAACCATTTGAGAGTAACTTTAAGACATCTATTTTTACCCCTTAATTATTCAGTGTGTATTCATTATTTTACATAACCACAGTGCAATTTTCAAAATAATAAAATTTAATTTGGATACAATCCTAGTACCTCATCCACTGTGCCTTTTAAAATTTCATCCAATGTCCCCAAGTTGTACTTTATAGCTAATTTGTCTCCAATCCAGGATCCAATTCAGGAATACACATTGCATTTGATGGCCATGTATCCTTAATCTCCTTCAATTGGGAACATTTCCTCAGCATTTCTTCTTGTTGCTCTTTTTACTTACAATGATTATAGGCCAGTTATTTCATAGAATGTTCCACAATTTGTGTTTGATTGATGTTTCCTCATGTTTGAATTCAGATTATTCATTTTTGGCAGAAATGTCACGGAAATGACACTGTGCCCTCCGCAGTGCATCCTATAAAGAGGCACATGCTGTCAGTTTGTGCCATTACTGATGATATAAACTTTGACAGCTTGGATAAGGTGATGTCCACCAGATTTCTCCACTGTAAAGTTACTGGTTTTCCCTATGTAATTGTGATGTGTCAACTTGGCTAGGCTATGGTGCCCAGTTGTTTGGCCAAACACTACTCTAGATGTTGCTGTGAAGGTATTTTGTAGATCTGATTAACTTTTACAATCAGTTGACTTTAAGTAAAGGATATTACCCTGCATAATGTGGGTGGGCCTCATCTAATCAGTTGAAAGCATTAAGAGGGGAAAAAAAAAAAACAGCAAAAAAGATTTCCTAGAGAAGAAGGAATTCTGCCTCAAGAGTGTAACATAGAAATCCTGACTGAATTTCCAGACTGCCTTATGGATTTTGGACTCAAGACTGCAACATCAACTCTTGCCTGAGTTTCCAGCATGCTGCCTGTCCTATAGATTTCAGACTTGTCAGTTCCACAATCAAATTCCTTTAGGTATCTGTATATAAATTCTGAGATATATATAGAGATAGAGATAGGGATAAGGATAGGAACAGGGATAGGGACAGGGACAGGGATAGGGATAGAGACAGAGATAGAGATAGAGAGATGTAGGGGAAGCACTGGTGGTACAGTGGTTAAGCACTTGGCTGCTAACCAAAACTCTGCAGTTTGAACCCATCAGCTATTCCATGGCAGAAAGATGTGGCAATCTGCTTCCATAAAGACTGCAGCCTTGGAACCCCATAAGGCAGTTCTACTCTGTCCTATAGGGTCACTATGAGTCAGAATCAACTGGACGGCAACAGGTTTTTGTTTTATTTTTTTTCAAATTCCTTTATATATATATAT
>NW_004443995.1:2183471-2205335 GCF_000243295.1 Trichechus manatus latirostris
AGAACCCTGACTGATACAGTAATTAATAAGTAATTTGTGAGGAAACACTTTGAGACCATGAAAACATCCTTTTCCTCATCAAACTTTCACTTGATGATTTTCTAAGTTCATCATTTCTTCTATATTTATTACAATACATTCTACTTAATTTTTTTCTTATAATTTCATGTTATCATTATTGAATTTATAATTATTAGTGAGCATTCCCCCCTCCCCCATTTATATTTTACTTACATCAACATAGTCTCGTGGATTTTTATTTATTCAATGTATTGTGATCCATTACTATCTTATTTATTATATGTTTAACTTAACCTAGGTCGGCCAGTGGCAGCCCCTTCAAGCTGGCTCCCATGTCCTTTTGGTATGTCCTCATTATTCTTTGAGCACTTCATTATTTTCCAGTAATTAAGAGGGTTATGAGTGCTTTTAACAAAATAATTACTTGTTTGCATGAGCTATAGCCACAAAAGTACTGTTGGAGTCCGCCTCCCCTTTTATGCCTTTGCCTTGGAAGGAACTACCCCAGGCAGGAAAGCTAAATCTGGCACCGTGTAACCTGCAAGGTAAGCATTTGGTGGAAGAAGCCTCTGAGTGTGCTCCGGGGTCAGGGGCCACTGAGTAGAAGGAAAATGTCCTTATTTTATTAATTCTTTATTCAGGCATCTTTAAGAGTCCTTTTTCATAGCTGTTATGGATTGAATTTTGTCGCCCCAAAATACGTATTGGAATCCTAACCCCTATACCTGTGGATGTGATCCTATTAGGAAATAAGGGTTTTTGTTCTGTTAATGAGGCCATAATCACTTTTGAGATATAAAAGAGCAAATGAGGCACAGAGATAAACCAGCACAAATGGGGGTGGGGGTGGAAGGTGCCATGTGGAGGTTGCCAAGGAACCAAGGAGCGCCAGAGCTCCAGAAACTGAGACAGATACCCCAGGGCTGACAGACAATGTCTTCCCTGAGAGTCAGGGCTCTGAATTTGGACTCCTAGCCTCCTAAACTGTGAGAAATGAGCCTTGGTGGTGCAACAGTTAAGCGCTCAGCTACTAACCTAACGGTTGGGGGCCCCTCCGCAGGAGAAAGACATGATGATCTGCTTCATAAAGATTATAGTCAAAAAAACCCTATGGAGCAGTTCTACTCTGTCACATGGGGTCATTATGACTTGAAGGCACCTAACAACAAGAAGCTGTGAGAAAATACATTTCTGTTCTTTAAAGCCACTCACTTGCCGCATTTCCGTTATAGCAGTACTAGGCAACTAAGATGTCACTTTGAAGACTAAGGCACGCCTGACCCAAACCATGGTGTTTTCAATCGCCTCATATCCATGCAAAAGCTGGGTGTGATGGATTTAATTGTGTCCCCCCAAAATATGTGTCAACTTGGTTAGGCCATGATTCCTAGTATTGTGTGATTGTCCTCCATTTTGTGATTTTCCTATGTGTTATAAATCATAATTTCTGCCTGTGGTTAAAGAGGATTAGGGTGGGAAGTAGCACCCTTGCTCAGGTCACATCCCTGATCCAGTATAAAGGGAGTTTTCCTGGGATGTAGCCTGTACTACCTTTTATCTTACAAGAGATAAAAGGAAACGGAAACAAGCAGAGAGTGGAGAACCTCATACTACCAAGAAAGCAGTGCCGGGAGCAGATCGTATTCTTTGGACCTGAGGTTCCTGAGCTGAGTTGCTCCCAGACCAAGGGAAGATTGATGCATCACAAAGACCTTCCTCCAAAGCCAACAGAGAGAGAAAGATTTCCCCTGGAGCCGGCGCCCTGAGTTCAGACTTCTAGCCTACTGGACTGTGACAGAATAAACTTCTCTTTGTTAAAGCCATCCACTTGTGATATTTCTGTTATAGCAGCATTAGATGACCAAGACACTGTGCAATGAATAAGGGAGACTGAAGAAGAATCAATGCCTTTGAATTATGGTGTTGACGAAGAATGTTGACTACACCATGGACTGCTGGAAGAATGAATAAATCTGTCTTGGAAGAAGTACAGCCAGAATGCTCTTCAGAAGCAAGGAGGGTGAGACTTCATCTCACATACTTTGGACACATTTTCAGTAAGGATCAGTCCCTGGAGAAGGACATCATGCTTGGTAAAGTAGAGCGTCAGCGAAAAAGAGGAAGACCTTCAACAATCTGGATTGACACAGTGGCTGTAACAATGGGCTGAAGCATAACAACGATTGTGAGGATGGAGCAGGACCAGGAAGTGTTTTGTTCTGTTGTGCATAAAGTCCCTATGAGTCGGAACCAACTCGACAGCACCTAACAACAACAACAGGAAACTAAGATAATAATCTTATGGCAATTTCCCTACTCCCGCCATGTGGGATACATGCAGAACAGAAAGAATCAACTTCAGAAAAGAATCAAGGCTCTTAGATACACAGTGCCCGCCTGGCCATCAGTTCGTACAAACTGTATTTACATCGGGCATCTCTGCACCAGGAGCTGAGAGCAAGAGGCAGCAGCAAAACACCTCAGGCAGCATCCCAGAGTGCAGACATGTTTCAGAGTGGTCGGCATATGTGGCCTCACATACTTCTCAGTAGACCATGAGTGAAGTGTGATGGAGAAGACATGTACCCTGAAGGAAACATGGAGAGAGTTTACATTTCCAGCTGAAAACCTAAATTCCCACCCTTGCTTCCACCACAAAGGGTTATTTTTAAGTTGAGGTTGTTAAATGACTCTCTACTCATAAGAAAGAATATTAAAAGATTTATTCTAACTTCTAATCCCTCCCAGGCCTTAAAAGAAGATTAATGGTATGAGGGAAGGATCTAATTCTATTGCAATTTTTCATCTTCAGATCAAGTTTTCCTAGCAGATTATATGATTACAGTTTATTAATCATAATATAGATGAATTACTCCTTCTCTTATTTGAAGGCAATGATACAGTTGGGAGCTCTGGCCTGGAAAGTTGAGTTTCTTCATATGCTTATTGAAAGGAAAAGAGAGTAGTAGGCTAGTCACAGATTCAGCTAGAAAATCAAATTCTGTGGAACTGTAACCAAATTGCCTGAGGGACTTTTCGTAGACTGCCTTAAATCTGTGTTTTCCAGATATGCACCTTACCCCTGAAAGTGGGAATACCCAATATCCTAAATCTACATACATGATGACAGACTTGAAAGAGAAATAAATTATACCTATAATAGCCTTGGTTTAATCTTTTAGGCATGGTTAGACTGAGCAGATGAAGTAAGGCCAAAACATTTCCTCACCTACCTCCTAACAAAGTAAGCTCTTCTATTTTTGCAACAGACATCCATTTTATGATTTGATGAGGGACATTGCCCTCACCTCTCCACTTAGAGAAGAATTTCCTCTTTTAACTAAAACCCAGAGAAGAAGGGTGGAGGGTGTGGGGAGAGGCAAGAGGCCACCGAAGACGTGGCCCAAAGACACTACACTGTACCTTCTGCTCTTTGGAAATGTGGTGGCTTTAAAAGCCATTTAGAAATAAATGTGTTGGTATGTGGAAAGTCAGCCTTAACCAAATGTGTAAGGGGTCTCTTGGCACACAAAATGTGTCTGATAAAGTGTGTGATAGACAAAAGCTCCAAATTATTTGAGAATGTCATCCAAAAGAAAAAGAAAAAAAAAAAAAAGGCAAATAGTTGGCAGAAACACAGCTGAATAGTGAAACTCTACACCAGGCTGCCAAGTCTCAAAAAATACTCTTAGGTACAATTTACTAAACCAACTAAATAAGAGGCAGCCATAAATTACAGATGAAGGCATATGTTGGTGGACTCTAGAGTCACCTCTAAGCCTATTAAAACTTTAAACACTCGGGTGCCTGATAGCCTGAAACGTTGAAAATAATACTGCGGTGAGCTGCTTACAGAAGACTATGAGTGTGTACGTGCTTGTGGGTGTGTGTGTCTGTGTGTGTGAGAGACAGAGAGAGAGAGAGACCAAGAGACAGACAGACAGACACACACACACACAGACCAAGAGACAGAGACAGAGAGACAGAGGTCTACTGCTGGGTACTTACTCTAATCTACTGGTTATAAGAGTATACCTCAGAAAATAAAATAAAATGCCCATGGAAATCACCACATGGTTCCAGTGGAAAATGTAAACTGTTCCAAGAACACAGGTGCCAGCAGAGCTGCTAAAGTCACAAAGCGCTCACTGATTTTTAGAAACAAAATGCCTGTGTTACTTTAAATACAGCTCCATTTAGCTAAAGTGTGGGGGAAAGCTCGCATGTTAGGTTAAGAAGCCAGCTTCTACACTTGCACCACAAGGAGGCATGGACTCCAAGGAGCTTCATGGCAGAACTGAGGGGGAGACAATGTTTTTATAGATTGAGGTGTATTCACTCAGCTTTGGGTATCTTCAGTCGCTGAGGCATAGCTCCATTTCCTGGGGCGGTCCTGTTGCCTTAGGTAGAGAAAGGATAGTTTTGACCCTCACTTGTGCTGCGCTTTATAATTCACAGAGAGCAAGCACATACATTTAATCCTTTCAGAGACCCAACTCTTATAAAATGTTGACTATCTTTTACTCTGAAATATGTGCTTCTCCCACTGCCATTGAGTCGATGCCGACTCATAGAGACCCTACAGGACAGAGTAGAACTGCCCCAGCAGGGTTTCCAAGGCTGTAAATCTTTAGGGAAGCAGACTGCCACATCTTTCTTCTGCAGAGTGGCTGGTGGGTTTGAACCTTTCAGCTAGCAGCCAAGTGCTTAACCACTGTGCCACCAAACCAAACTCGTTGCCTTCGAGTCAATTCCAACTCACAGTGACCCTATAGGACAGAGTAGAACTGCCCCATAAGGTTTCCAAGGAGCAGCTGGTGGACTCAAACTGCCGACCTTTTGGTTAGCAGCCAAGCTCTTAACCACTGCACCACCAGGGCTCCTTAAATATGTGCTTAGGCAACCCAAAACGTAATTCTAAAATACTGCCTAAAATTTTGTCCAGTGGTGAAATTGCAGGATCTTACACAGTTGGCTTGGGATGATCATTAGATAGTAGGAAAATGGTCAACGGGCAGAAAATCTGAAACATTCACTGCCTTTAGAGTGAACACCATTCCTGCATCAGCAACTTTACCAAACTCCTTATCCTCATAAATTTAGGCTGGGACTATACAAGGCCCCAAACAAGCAGATTATGTTTTCTCAAAACCAACAACTGAGAACACAAAATAATCAAGTAAACAAGATATGAGAGGCAGGCTCATAGACAAACAACTCTGAACACATAACATAAAGCTTATGCATGGTGAAGAGCATCTCATGGTGAAGCGCACAGACTCGGGAGTCAGAATGCTTTGGTCCAAATCCCAGCTCCAGCACTTACTGGTTCTGATGAGCTTGGGCAAGTTTCCTAGTCTGTCTGTGCCCTAGTTGTCACATCTGTAAAATGGGATAGTCATAAAAATACCCACCTGAAAATATTTTTGCAGCAATTTTATCAGTTAATTCATGTAAAATGCTTAACACTCTGACTGGCACATAAGCGTTAATATAAGTGTTCTCTCCTGTTGCTGTGGTGTTGATTCTTACCCATACCAACCCTAGAGGACAAAGTAGAACTGCCCCATAGGGTTTCCAAGGAGCGTTTGAACTGTCGACCTTTTGTTTAGCAGCCATATCACTTAACCACTGCACCACCAGGGCTCCATATAAAGTGTTAGTTATTGCTACTGTTATTGCTATTACAGTTGTTATTACAGGAGCAGTTGAGTGACAAAGCAACCATGTTAATGTTAATTACTTTCCAGGAGAGAGACCCATTCCTCGCTCTCATAGTTGGGAAAAGCTTCACAAAGAAATGGGTATTTCTGGAAACTGCGGGAATAAGGAAGGAATGGATGGAACATCATGAGACTAAGGTGTATCTTGCAGAGAAATATGACTAGGAGCTGCCTTTGGAACAGAAGGTGAAACCTTCAGCCCTTATTTGCAGTCATTGGAAGCCTTTCTGAGGCCTTGGGGAAGAGTTTGAATGGACCGAGTGAGGGAGCTTAAGTTTGGCAGAAAAACTGAAGGAAAGTCTGGGCTGGAGATGAGTCCTTCCAAGAAGAGGTGATTGCAACACTCCAAGTAATAAACTAAGAACAGTACCCCAAGAACTACAGGAATGAGGAGGAAGGTCTATAGTGGAGTTGAAAATATGGTAGGTTTTCTTGCTTAGGATGTAAAAAATTGCCTGCCTGTAAGTGGGGAGCTCGGTCCTGTGGGAGAGTGGGAGAAAATTAAGCAATTTCTTTCTATGAGTGACATATTCATTTAGTCTTTCCCCTTACTATGTAGCTTATCTCTCACTTTAAATAAACCCACTCTTCTGAACTTATAGCATTACTAAAATAGGACACTAATTTATTCTCAGTTTAAAGGCTCAAACATAACACTGCATGTTAGATAGTGACAAATGTATGCTATTGCACCATAACTCCAGTAGACATTCATAATCCAAAAGACAAAGGGGAAGAAAATTAAGTTATGGGATCAAGGCACCAGTAAATCCTCACACATGGGAGGTTAAGAGGGGAGCACTCAGAACCAGGAATTAAGAACTAGCTGCTAAACCACTTGTTCAACCAAGAATACTCCCTCTACGGACATCGCCTCAACCCCTGTTTCTGCAGTTTTTTGATTCAACCACTGAAGATTTTTTTCCCTTGTGGAAACCACTCATATTTTATGACAGATTTTAGTGAAGAAACCAAATTCTTCCTACATAAATTCATTGTATTGTTAACTTTGTTTGACCTCATCTTTTGAATCCATCTTCTCCCCTCCACAGCTTAGATATTCCAGTGCTGGGAAGAAACAAACCCTGATCTGAGGGTGACCAAAGTGTCTGAAGAAGATGAAATGAAATGAGGACCTGACATCCCAGGATGGCAGTGTTTAGACACAGTAGCAGTTAGCATCACCTGTGTTGTATTTATCATGCTTTACAGCTACCCAAACTACCTTGGAAATTCTCATGAGTCCAGGCTAATAGCCAAAGCCATAGGGGTGGAAATAGTCACAGCTTCTCTTTCCATCTTCCCTAAAAAAAAAAAAAAAAAAGAGAGAGAGAAAGTAATTGATGTCACTGAATTGTACATGTAGAAATTTTTAAAAATGTGTTATCTTTGCTAATGTATATTAAAAAAAAAAAAAAAAAAATCAAGGTCAAGTTTACTTCTATTCAATGAATATTTATCAAGCATCTATTGCTGAAAGGCATCTGCTTTTTCATTCGGATAGCAACTTTTTACACATCAAGTGAAGAGAAAACAAGATGCTTTTCTTAAAGAAATGATATAAAGAGAATAGAAGTACACCCCTTGTCTTAGTCATCTAGTGCCGCTGTAACAGAAATGCCACAAGTGGATGCCTTTAACAAACAGAAATTTATTCTCTCACAGTCTAGTCAGCTATAAGTCCAAATTCAGGGCATCAACTCCAGGGGAATGCTTCCTCGGTCGGCCATGGAGGAAGGTCCTTGTCATCAATCATCCCCTGGACTAGGAGCTTCTCCGTGCAGGAACCTCAGGTCCAAAAGATGCGCTCTGCTCCTGGCACTGCTTTCTTGGTGGTATGAGGTCCCCCTGTCTCTCTGCTTGCTTCTCTCTTTTATACCTCAAAAGAGATTGGCTCAAGACACAATCCAATCTTGTAGATTGAATCCTGCCTCATTAACATAACTGCCACTTATCCCACCTCATTAACATCATAGAGGTAAGATTTACAACACATAAGAAAATCACATCAGATGACAAAATGATGGACAATCACACAATACTGCAAAGCATGACCTAGCCAAATTGATACACATATTTTTGGGGGACACAATTCAATCCATGACACCACTAAAATGATTAAGTAATAAAACATATGTGGGTAGCTGCTTAACAGGCAGCAGAGATAAGGAGAAGGGTGAGTGTTGAGGAGCCTTCAGAGTTGAGAAAAGATGTAGGTCTTCAGCTGGATCCCAAAGATGAGTAGGATCTGTACTGCCAGAGAGGAGAGGGAGCTCACTCTTGTGAAGGAAGGGTGGTAATAAAGGCTTGGATAACAATAGTGAGCATGATGTTGTTGGTAGCCTTCCAGGGCCCACTGGGAGATCAACCAGCCTGAGCAGAGCACATATGTTAGGGAGTGATGGAAGACAAGGGTGGAGAGGGTGATAGGGTCACACTGCATCAGATTGCTCTCCGAGGAACCCCATACTTACTTTCTTCCCTTGCCAAGGTCAGAGTCCAGCTGAATCACCCTGGTGACCTAGAAGAACTGGCCCAGTGCCAAGCACAAAGTAGGTGCTCAAAAATGTTTGTTGAATGAATGGCCCATCTGCTTTGCGAAAGTCCATTTTTCCCATCACAGTGACCCATCTCACAGCCATTTGACCTTGGACAGGGGATGAAGGGCAGGGTTGAACCCTTAGAAGCATGCTCACCTACTCTGGTTCCCACAATGTACTTAAGATTTTGTAGGAGGTAGAGGTGAAGGGTTGTGACCTTTACAGGCATGTTTATCTTCTTGGGGATTTCAGAACACCAGGAATTTGGGAAAACAATATGTTGAAAATGAATGAGAAGGGACAAACTGGTAGAAGATAGAATATTTCCTCCACTCACTTGTGCTGAAATCCCTTGTGAATGTGAGAAAGGGTGTGATTTGATGATAGAAAGAATAACCACTAGCTTATTGTTCTTACTGTACTCTCTTGAAAAGCAAAGCATAAAAAAACATGACTATAAAACTATAAGGAAAATCATATCTGGAAAAGGAAGACCCAAAATTCAATAAAGTAGGTCAACTTCAAAGAACTTCCCCAGTGTCACTTCAGTGGAAGCTTTAACAACCAGAGCATAATTTGCCACATTCCAGGTCCCTGCCTTTGTGATCATGGAAGCACATCAAAATGGAGCCCCCATCAGCTTGGGTTTCTGAGAGACCAAGAAGCACAGTACCCCCTACCAACTCACATAGCACAGGTAGTATGTGTGAGAAATAAACTTCTGTTGGGTTATGCCACTGAGATTTCTGGGTTGTTTGTAATGCAGAATAACACAGCCTACCCTGACTAAGACAAAGATCTAGAATAAAATAAATGGAGACGGAAGAGAATAATAATCTTCAAAATATGTATTAAGTGTTTAACATCTGCAATAAATTATTTTATTTGTGTGGGAAACAACAATGATGTATTAATATCGGGTTCATTCCCTTTTCCTCTAACACATATACCCATAATATGCTTAAAATATAATAAGGTAGACTATTAGTATCCTTATGAAGAGTCATTATATATTAAATAGATTGATCATACATGAGATAAAAAAGATTTTCTAGGTGCATTCCACTAACCTATACTGAAGAAAGATAATAATAGCTAATATATTAAACACTTAATATATGAAAGGTACTTTGCTAAGTGCCTTACATATACATTATTTCATCTAAACCTCATGATAACTCTATATCTCTGTATTACAGACGAAGTAATTGGAGCTCGGAGATTTAGTAGCTTGTCCAAAGTCACACAGCTAATAAATAGTAGAGCTGGGATGAATCTAGACTGTGTTCTCAGAGTCCACCTGTTTAAGCAATATGCTACAAATGTTTAAGCTTTCAGCTACTAACCAAAAAGTTGGTGGTTCAGATCCACCCAGAGGCACACCAGAAGAAAGCCCTGTTGATCTACTTACGAAAGAGCATAGCCATTGAAAACCCTATAGAGTGGGATCACCATGAGTTGGAATTGACTCAACAGGAACTGATTGGTTGGTTAGATGCTGTTTCTTCATTTTTCCTAAGCCCAGAGCAGTCCAAGGTCATGGAGCTAATTAGCAGCAGAGCTGCAGCTAGACTCTAGATTTTTGTTCTTCCTTCTTCACTCTCCTGTCTCACTTCAGTCTCTTCCCCTTGTCCTCATCTCCTCTACTTGGTCTCTTCTTTAGCTATTCCCCTGGCCTTATTCAGGACTCAGTGTTAGAGTCCTGGATGTTTTCTAGTTCCAGAAGGCATTTCTAAAATACTTCATAACATAGCACTATCCTTTCCTACTTAAAAATAATAGTGCCTCAGATATGCCTTCATACTGAATCAAGCCAGAACATGCTACCAGCCACCTCCAGGCTCCTCATTTGTTCTTACTCTTGCTGTTTATATGTTTTTAATTGTTTTTTAAGTTCCTTAAGTGATTCTGATAGACAACCAGAATAGAAAATGCTGCTCAAAGGGAAGGTACACATTGAGGAACAAAAGTTGAAACTTTATGTTCCATCTGCTCCTTCTACATGGGGATTGTTTGCACATTACTGGCTTGACTTTACTCTGGCAAAGAGTGGTTCTCTGCAGAGCCCCTAGCATCCATTTTGTGGTGGTGATGGAGCCATCATTGGTGTGATGGCTAAGATTGTGTGTCAACTTGGCTGGGCCATGATTCTCAGTGGTTTGGCAGTTATGTAATGATACAGTTTGGCAGTTACATATTGATGTAATCTGGCAGTTATGTGATGATGTAATTTGGCAGCCATGTAATGATGTAGTCGTCTTCCATTTTGTGATTTGATGTCATTATCCCTCATTTTGTGATCTGATGTGGGCAGCCAATCAGTTGAAAAGAGAGTTTCCTTGGGAGTGTGGCCTGTATCCAATATATATGGATATTCTGGAAAAGCTCACTCACTCTAGATCCTACATCTGGTTCATCATCATCTGACCTGCCAATTCTGGGATTCACCAGCTTCTGCAGCCAGCTGACAGCCCTCTGACCAGCCAATTTTGGGACTCATCAGCTTCTGCAGCCCGTTAGCCAGTAGCCCATTGTCTGACCTGCTGATCTTGGGTTCATCTGCCCCTGTAACCACATGAGTTAGAAGATGCCTCCGGCCTGAAACCTGACCCACAGACTTGCGACTTGCCAGGAGAAGCCTCCAGACTAACATCTGACCGTGGACTTGGGACTTGTCAGCCTCCACAACTATGTGAGCCATTTCCTTGAGATAAATCTCTTTCTCTCTCTCTCTCTATATATATATATATATATATATATATATATATATATATATATATATATATACACACACACACACTTCACTGGTTTTGCTTCTCTAGAGAACCCAGCCTAAGAAAATCAGTGTACGAGTCAGGTGTGCAGAAGGAAAGGAATCGCTTTCCTATGCCTATCATCCTATTTGATCTGTCCTGATATCAAGCCCCAGTCAAGGATATGGAATACACTTCTTGGAAATGCTCTTCTTAGGGAGAATTTTGAGGTCCTGGTAAGTCCTCACCAGAATTCTGACTTCTTCTGCATTTGATTTCAAATGACAAGTTGGCTCTTAAGTTCAAGACGAGGCAGGGAGGAGAGACACTTTAGAAAGGAGAGGAAATGCAACTCCGTGGAAGCTGACTTGGAGCCTGAGGCTGGAGGAGCTGCTGCCACGTTATAAACGTCTCCATGGTTCATCACGGCAAAAGCACAGGATGTGACCACAGGGATATGAAGGATTTGACATATCCTGTCCCTCAACTTTTTTAGCTATTTTATTTCCTTTTAAACTCAGAAAACTTGTTTGGGTGTTGAGAGAGGGTGGAGAAATCAAGATCTCGGTTTCCAAGAGATACGTAGACACCTGAGAAGGCTGTTCTGGGAGAGGTGCTGATACCGCACTGCACTGACCACACTGCTGACCATCCAGACCACAGGCTCAGCTAGACCACGGGGAGCCCTCAAAGGTCCTTGCCCATGGCGGGAGGCCTTGCACGTCCCAACAAAGGAGAAACAAAATGGCTGCCTTCCAGCCTTACAGTGCTAAAGGGGACTTTACAAGCTCAGTTTCATGTTTTCAAAATCAGAACAAAATTTCTGACAGCGATCTGCTAAGGGTTGGTAGGAGGAAGTAAGAAAGAGTGGGTTGAAATCAATTGAACTCTAGTTCCCTTGTCTCCAGATTTATGAACCAGCAGCATAGGGATTCCCAACTGACATTCTCCCTCCATAGCTTTTTTTTTTTTTTTCTGAAAATTACTATTATCTGAGCCAAGTCTTTTTTCCCTGGAGAAAACAGAAAAAGGGTCTGTGTCCTGCATTTTAAAACATCTGGTGGGACCATCAGGAGAGAAAATGCAGAGGCTGCAATTTAACTTACCTTTTGAGATAGTTTTTATTACATTTACTTTCTTGGATACACAAAAATGTTTGGCGTTTCCTCCATTAGTTAATGGGTTCGGAATTTTATTAATCTATGTCTAAATGTTCATAAAAATCATGCCACCTTTTAAAACAGGGGGCAAAGACCATTTCCAACTGCTTCCAGTCAGAAGAAATAATATTAAAATGCAGGTTGCATATGTGCTAAAACCAGTCTTCAGGGAGTAGGGCATAAGCTCTCAATTATTCCAACCAACTCCAGAACCAGATATCAAGGCCAGAAACTCACCCCAGGCTGAGGAATGCATCCTAGGACTGGGTAAGTGATGCCCAAGCTGAACTCCTCACTTTCTTCCACCCAAGATCCACACTAACACTCACCTCTAGCCCAGCATTAAGCACACATCTCGAGGGGGTATGTTGATGCCCAGTCCTACTGCGGCTCTCCCTGCAACTAGAGGGTGCTGGGCAAGTTGGAAGTGTATCTTATACCCTCCTTTTTTCCAGAATACTTATTCTCTACATCATTTAGTGTGACTATTTATGTCAACTTCCCCCACTGGTTGGTAAAGTTATGGAGAGAATACACCATGTTTGTTATGCTCAAATTCAATACCAAGCACACAGCACAGGGCCTGGTATAAAGCAGATGCTTAATAAGAGTTGATGAATATCTAACAATTCCACTCCTAGGTAACACAAGGGGAAATGTGTGCATTTGTCCACTAAAAATTATGAATACAAATGTTCCTAACAGATTTGTTCACAAGAATGGATAAATAGATCATGGGATATTCATATAATGGACTACTCTAAGCCCAAATCAAACTTGTTGCCATCAAATTGATTCCAACTCATAGCGACACTACAGGACAGAGAAGACCTACTCCACAGAGTTTCCAAGCAGCGGCTGGTGGATTCAAACTGCTGACCTTTTGGTCAGCAGCCACAGCTCTTAACCACTGCACCAACAGGGCACCAACTATTACTATGTTAGAAAAAAAAGAAAAAGAATTACTGTTTTACTCAGTAACAATGTTGAGCAAAAGAAGCCAACAACATGTATAATTACATTTATACTAAAGTACAATAATGGGTGAAACAAATCTATGATGACAGAATTCAGGAGAGTAGTTACCTCTCTGCAAGGCAGGGAAGGGGATCAGGTGCCAGATGTGTTGACTAGGAAAGGTCTAGAATTTTGAAGAGCTAGAAGCCCTTCCTTTGAGTGGTGATGGAGAAGACACTGAACTGTTTCCATGCTGAGAAAGAGAACTACTGAAGGAAAGCTACTGAGGGCTCTGCCTAAGAATTTGGCCCAACTAATTGTCCTGTAAGAAGGCAAACCACCACTCATCTGTCAGTTTGTCATAATGTGGTGGCTTGTGTGTTGCTGTGATGCTAGAAGCTATTCCACCAGTATTTTAAATATCAGCAGGGTCACTTATGGTGGACAGGTTTCAGTGGAGCTTCCAGACTGACAGACTAGGAAGAATGACCTGGCAATCTACTTCTAAAAGAATTGGCCAGTGAAAACCTTACGGTTAACAGCTGAACATTGTCTGATAGAGTGCCAGAGGGTGAGCCCCTCAGGTTCGAAAGCACTCAAAATATGACTGGGGAAGAGCTGCATCCTCAAAGTAGAGTCGACCTTAATGACATCACTGGAGTAAAGTTTCAGGACCTTCATTGGCTGATGTGGCATGACTCAAAATGAGAAGAAACAGCTGCAAACATTCATTAATAATACAACTGTGGAATGTACAAAGTATGAATCTAGAAAAATTGCAAGTTGTCAAAAATGTAATGGAATGCTTGAAGATCGATATCCTAGGCATTAGTGAGCTGAAATGGACTGGTATTGGCCATCTGAATTGGATAACCATACAGTCTACTCTGCCAGGAATGAAAAACTGAAGAGGAATGGTATCACATTCAATGTCAAAAAGAACATTTCAAGATCTATCCTTAAGCACAACATTGTCAGTGATAGAATAATATTCATACGCCTACAAAGAAGACCAGTTAATATGACTATTATTCAAATTTACGTACCAACCACTAATGCCAAAGATGAAGAAATTGAAGATTTTTACCAAGTTCTGCAGTCTGAAATTGATCAAACATGCAATCAAAATGCATTGATAATTACTGGTGATTAGAAAGCAAAAGTTTAAAACAAAGAAGAAGGATCAGTAGTTGAAAAATATGGCTTTGGTGATAGAAATGACTCTGAAGATCTCATGACAGAAATTTTCAAGACCAATGACTTATTCATTAGAAATACATTTCTTCAACAACATTAATGGAATAAACAGGAAATAATCTATAACTGTGGAAAGAGACCATGTAGAAGCTCAATATCATCAGTCAGAACAAGGCCAGGGGCTGACTGCAGAACAGATCATCAATTGCTCACATGCAAGTTCAAGTTGAAGTTGAAGAAAATTAAAACAAATCCATAGGAGCCAAAGTTTGACCTTGAGTATATCCCACCTAAATTTAGAGACCATCTCAAGAATCTATTGTCTTTTTAATGCATTTTTGAACACTAATGACCAGTTGTGGAATGACATCAAGAACATCATACATGAAGAAAGCAAAAGGTCATTAAAAAGACAACAAAGAAAGAAAAGACCTAAATGGATGTCAGAAGAGACTCTGAAACTTGCTCTTAATTGTATAATAGCTAAAGCAAAAGGAAGAAAGGATGAAGTAAAAGAGCTGAACAGAAGATTTCAAAAGGCAGCTCAAGAAGACAAAGTAAACTATTATAATGACATGTGCAAAGACCTAGAGTTAGAAAACCAAAAGGGAAGAACAAACTCAGCATTTCTCAAGCTGAAAGAACTGAATTAAAAATTCAAGCCTTGAGTTGCAATTTTGAAGAATTCTATGGGCAAAATATTGAACAACGCAGGAAGCATCAAAAGAAGATGGAAGGAATAAACAGAGTCAGTGTACCAAAAAGAATTTGTTAATGTTCAGTCATTTCTGGAGGTAACATACAATTAAGAACTTATGGTACTGAAGGAAGAAGTCTAAGCTGCACTGAAGCATTGGTGAAAAACAAGGCTCCAGGAATTGATGGAATACCAATTAAGATGTTTCAACAAATGGATGCAACGCTGTAAGTGCTCACTCATTTACACTAAAAATTTGGAAGACAGCTACCTGACCAACCAACTGGAAGAGATCTATATTTATACCCATTCTAAAGAAAGATGATCCAACAGAATGTGAATATCACCAAATAATATCATTAATATCACATGAATGTAAAATTTTGCTGAAGATAATTCAAAAGTAGTTGCATCAGTATATCCTCAGGGAACTGCCAGAAATTCAAGCTGGATTTGGAAAAGGACATGGAACAAGGGATATTATTGTTGATGTCAGATGGATCTTAGCTGAAAGCAGAGAATACCAGAAATAATTTTACCTGTGTTTTATTGACTATGCAAAGGCATTCGACTGTGTGGATCATAACAAATTATGGACAACATTGCAAAGAATGGGAATTCCAGAATACTTAATTGTGCTCACGAGGAACCTGTACTTAGACCAAGAGGCAGTCATTTGAACAGAACAAGGGGATACTGTGCAGTTTAAAATCAGGAAAGGTGTGTGTCGGGCTTGTATCCTTTCGCCATACTTATTCAATCTGTATGCTGAGCAAATAATCCGAGAAGCTGAACTATATGAAGAAGAACAAGGCATCAGGACCGGAGGAAAACTTATTAACAACCTGCGATATGCAGATGACACAACCTTCCTTGCTGAAAGTGAAGAGGACTTGAAGCACTTACTGATAAAGATCAAAGACTAGAGCCTTCAGTGTGGATTACACCTCAACATAAAGAAAACAAAAATCCTCACAACTGGACCAATAAGTAACATCATGATAAATGGAGAAAATAGTGAAGTTGTCAAGGATTTCATTTTACTTGGATCCACAATCAACACCCATAGAAGCAGCAGTCAAGAAATCAAATGACGTATTGTAATGGGAAATTCTGCTGCAAATGACCTCTTTAAAGTGTTAAAAAGCAAGGATGTCACCCTGAAGACTAAGGTGCGCCCAACCCAAGCCATGGTGTTTTCAATGGCCTCATGTGCATGCAAAAGCTGGACAATGAATAAGGAAGACCAGAGAAGAATTGATGCATTTGAATTACGATGTTGGCAAAGAATATTGAATATACCATGGACTACTAGAAGACCAAACAAATTTGTCTTGGTAGAAGTATAGCCAGAATGCTCCTTAGAAGTGACAATGGTGAGACTTCGTCTTAAGTACTTTGGACATGTTATAAGAAGTGACAGTCCCTGGAGAAGGACATCATGCTTGGTAAAGTAGAGTGTCAGCAAAAAAGAGGAAGACCCTCCATGAGAAGGACTGACACAGTGGCTACAACAGTGGGCTCAAACATAGTTATGATTGTGAGGATGGTGCAGGACTGGGCAGTGTTTCGTTGTGCTGCTCATAGGTTCACTATGAGTCAAAACCGACTTGAGGGAACTTAACAACAACAACAGGAAGGAAAAGCTACATGAGGACAAAGACTTTTCCTTGTTCCTTCCGAATCCCAGCTGCTAGAATGGTGCCCCTTACACAGTAAAAATGTGTTTTTGAATGAAGTCAGACTTTTGGCCTCCACCTTCCCATGGCCATGCTCCTCTCCTTGATGGTCCAATCCAATACCCTCACATGCTAACTCAACCTTCTCCCCACCTGTTAGGCTGGAAGGCCAGTTGCTGCCTCCAGTAAACATGTCTAAAATGGAACATATCACATTCTTTCTTTCTTCTGAGCTTCTCTTTCTTGTCCATGCCGTCCCACTTTCTCAGCCATGATATCTCAGCCATCTTTAATACCTCTCTCTCCCTCATATCCCACAGCTAATCTGTAAAAAAGAGCCCATCTCATGTGTCTTTTTCCACTTTCATCATTCTAGCTAAGGTTTTGATTACTTCACCCAGGAATGTCCAATCCATTGTTCCCACCAGATTAATCTTCCTAGTGCACAGCCTGAGTCATGGCACCCTCCTATTCAAAAACTTTCAAAGGCTCCCCAGTGCCTAGCAGTTAAGACTCCATACTCCTTGGCTTGGTACTGAAGGTCTTCTAAAAATTGACCTCAAGCACCTTTTTATGTTTATCTTTCATTACTCCCCTCCACACAACCAACACTTGAGTCCTTGTCTCATGCCTTTGTTCATGGCTTTCCTTCCCTCCTCTTTCCTCTCCACATTGTACTCTCTATACTATCCTATCATCAGGTCCAGTCACATACTGACCATCCTGCACAAACATTCACCCTGCACGCGCCTCCTCCAACATGTGTCTCCTGAACTCCCCAGGTTTTTGTACTCATTTCCTGCTCTCAAGTGATTTTTTTTTCTACCTGTGCTATTTTATGGAATTTACCACATGCTGCCTTATGGTGACTTAGCTTCCTTTTTACATTGTAAGTTCTTTAGGTGCAGGTCTTATTCTTCTTGGAATTCACACCTTATCTTGCACTCAGTATTCATTAAATGCATTTCAACTGAAAGAATAAATGCATGAAGGTAAGAAAACTCAACTGTCAGCTAGCTGTTATATTGAATTAAAAAAAAAAAAAAAAAACCTATTGTCATCAAGTTGATTCTGACTCATAGTGACCCTATAGGACAGAGTAGAACTGCCCCATAGGATTTCCAAGGAGCAGCTGGTGGATTCGAACTGCAGAGCTCTTAATTCACACTTAGATATAAATGACTGCTTATAGGATTATACATACAAAGATATTTTCACTGGAATTTAAATTACCAAAGAATGACTCTATAAAGATGGAACTTCAGATAGGTAGTGCTGGGGCTTCCTGGGCCCCCCTCAGATCAGATCACCAACTCTTCTGCTTTGGGTAAAATCCCTCTTAAAGGCTGGCTAGGCCTGGATGTTTCAGGGTTCCCAGGAGATATTTGTCTCCCATGTGGCCAGGTGCAACTTTACGATACCACTTTCCCTTTGTTCAAAATTAAACAAGATTAACTTTCACAAGGCTTTGGGAGAGTGACTTGCTTCTCTGAGCCTCCGTTTCCTTGTCCGTCAAATGAGACTGAGAGCTCTACCTTGCCAGCATGAGGGATAGTGATCAGTGCAGGCGTATAGTGGGTGCTTTTAGCATTAATGATTTTACATGGACCCTCTTTACTCCAGCAGGTGTGCTTATGCTCTGCTTGGTTCCACTTAGCTTTGGTAGGAAGAAGAGAGCCTACATCTCTCCTTCCCTGGACACTGCAGGGAGGTGTTCCAGCCCCTCTCCAGTCTTCATGGGAAGTTAGAGCAGGGGGTGATTTGAGGCAGGCTCCCTGATTCTTACAAAGCTCTCCACTTCTGAGTTCACTAAGACCAAAGGAGTTTTCACCAGGGAGCAGAAAACATTCTGGTGTGTTGACATACAAGTGCCCATGGGATACTCCAGGGGAAATCATTGTACAAGAAGAAGACTGAAGCGAAGAGAGTGCATGGCAGAGCCTTAGGGAGACCACAAGGCCACAGGGTCAAGAATGCAAAGTGAGAAAAGGAGAGAGTGTTTCTGCCAGTTCCTTTTGACGAACACATCCACTTAGCACCAACAGCAAACACGCACACACACACGTTAAAAGTATCAAAAACAAATGCAAAGTTTTCCTTTGGAAAAAAAATTAGTCTCTGGCAGAAAACCATGAAGGGAAGAGTGAGGGACTGGATCTGACCTGGCCCAGTTACATGCAGACAGTGTCTCTCCATACATGAAAGCTACTGAGTGCTCGTCAGACCGGAACCCTGGGCCAGACCTTCCACTCTCTTTGGCTCTCCTCAAGAAAGACTCAAATTCACTGCCATCTGGCAGTGAATCCAAGCAAGTTGGCAGGGTTCCACTTCGCTTTAAGTGAATGCATGTGCACCTCTCTAAGTCCCAGTGGATACCCATTCGCCTGGTTCACGGCGCCTCTTAGGGAAGGTTAGGATGGCCTGTCCATTGACCCTGACAGAGCCTGATTCGCACAAGTGGTCATCCCCTAGGAGTGGGAAAGAGGCTTTTGCTCCATGTGTCCCTATGCATATAAAGACTTTTTATTCAAAGAGTCAAAATACTGGCTCTTTCTCATGCGTTGGACCCTCCCTACACATTTCTGTGGCTATGTGCTATGTCCAAAGTTGAGAGAAGTTTGTAGAACTGAAAAAACCCCTTAAAGTTAGCCACTGAGCATGAATCTAAATAGGCCCCAGGGAACACAGCCCAGAACATAGTTAATTAAATCTCAGTGGAAAGCTAAGTCTGGCCACAGTCATCTTGAGTCTAAAATGGACCAGCTAAGAAATAACAGAGATTGACTCTGTGGTCACACCAGCCGGGACCTTGTCACTGCCCAGCAGTTGAGTAGGGGGCAGCCCTGCACTGTCTGCTTTGAAGCCCTTGAATCATGAAGGACAGAACCTGAAGGAAGGACTAGATAAAGGGAAGCCTGGGGAGCTGGAGAATTTATATTCAGCCTCCTTCTCTTTCTCACTTTGCGTTCTTGACCCTGTGACCTTGTGTTCTCCTCTCAGGGCCCCTCTCTCCTTTGGCACCTTCCCCCTTTGTCTTTGCCACTGTCTCTCCTCCTCCCCCTACCCCATTCTAAGTAAACTATTCAAGATAATGGATTTCCCATTTGGTAATCGATAATTTATCTCTTTAAAAAATGTTGAAGAAGAAATCAATTGCCACTTGTTATACGAGTGTGTGGGAGTTGGGTGAGTGGGGCAGGGCAGTAAGTAGAAAAGTTTAAGGACGGCAGAGAAAGTTTGGAAATCCTTCTGTAAAGAATGAAAAATAATAACTAACAGAAATCTGCTGGGGAGTGCTCAGTGCCCAATTGTAGGTGGAGGCTACCTATGTGAAGTGGCACCTATCTACAGGGCTGAGTGGTTTTCTCCATCTGTTTTCAGCTTTCTCCAACCAGAGTATAAACATGGAGAAAACAGTGAGATTGAGTCTGGAGATTCTGAAGGACCGTGGGACAGAGAACAGAGGGTTTTGGCAGGAGGGTGATAGACTTGCTGGCCATGAAGTTTGCATAGAAGGAAATTAAAGGCAGGGGTGATTGATGGATAGAGAGAAAATTCAGGGGACAGGAGGCTGAGGAACATTCTGGAAGGTGCAACTCAGAACTTACCTTCTTTGTGAAGCCTTTTCTGAACAGAGTAGCCCTAAGAGACCTGTGGAGGCAATGGAATCCCAGGGAGCCTTATGTCTGCTCTTATTAGCAGACATACTACCATGTCTGCAGACATACTGGACATGTTAGCATACTCGAGAGACCTTCCCTATTTACACATTCAATTCAGCTCCCTCTCCATAGTCCATTCTCTGCTTAGCATGATTCTTTACACAGGACTATGGTAGACTTTATGGCAGAGTAATATTCTATTGCATGTATACACCACATGTTGTTTATCCATTCATCTTGTGCAAAGGATTATTAACACACTAGGCTGCTAACTGAAAGATTGGAAGTTCAAGTCCACCCAGAGGTGCCTCAAAAGAAAGGCCTATGGATCTACTTCAGAGAAATCAACCATTGAAAATGCTATGGTGCACAGTTCTACTCTGACACACACAGGGTCACCATAAGTCGGAGTTGACTCAACGGCAACTGGTATGGAAGAAACAGAACAGAGACCGTAAGAGGCAGGCTTCCAAAACTAGGGGAGGTAATGGCAGGAAATATGTAGTGAGGCTGAATTTTTTTTTTTTTTTTTTTTTTAATTCCTTGGTGGACAACTATTTAGGAGGCAGAGACAGGGACATAGGAAGTCTGCTGCTTTAACCTTGCTACACATCAACCACAGCACAGCCACCAACTGAAGTCAACAGGTAGGGCAGCCTTGGCTCCCACCACTGCTCAGCTCCATCCCTCCCATGCAGAAGGAAGAAAGAAAAGAAAGAGAGGGACGCACCTGCTGCATTTGGTGAAAACAGCTGGTCTTCTATTACAGACCCTGAGACTCCAGCACCAACAAGCCCATCCCAGTGCTACAAGGTTAAATCAGGTTGTAGCCTGTCCAGACCCCACCTTACACTCTTCTCAGAAGATAAACAAAAAAATAAAACAAATGTGCTTTGTTTTCACTTTTTTCTGTGTTAATTTTTTTATTGTTGTAAAAATATAGATAATACAACATTTGCCAATTCAACATTTTTCACGGGTACAATTCAGTGCCGCCAATTACATCAATCATGTTGTGCAACCATCACCAATAACCTTGCCAAATACCTTGCCAAATTTTCCATCACCATAAACAGAAACTCAGTGCTTCCTGAACAATGGCTCCCCCTTATCCCTCCACACCACTTTTTTTATGATTGACTTATTTCACTCAGCATACTGCTTTTGAAATTCATCCATATTGTAGCATGTATCAGAACTTCATTTCTTTCTATGGCTGAATAGTATTCTGTTGTATGGATGTACCACACGTTTATCCATTCATCTGTGAATGGATATTTGTATTGTTTCCACCCCCAGGCTCTTGTGATACTGTGTTAATTTTTTTTTTTTGATTCTTTTTTTTTTATTGTACTTCAGGTGAAGGCTTACAGAACAAATAGTTTCTCGTGAAACAGAAGTACACGTTATTTTATAACATTGGTTAACAACCCCACAACATATCAACCTTCTAACTTCTCAACCTTTTTTTTTTT
>NW_004443995.1:2205435-2206691 GCF_000243295.1 Trichechus manatus latirostris
CAGGGCTTTTTTTGTTTGGGAGTTTTTTTTATTACCTTTTCAATCTCTTCTCTTGTTATGGGTCTGTTCAGATTTTCAACATCACTTTGCTGTAGTTTGGGTCAGTAGTGTGTTTCTAGAAATTTATCCATTTTCTCTAGGTTTTCAAATTTGTTGGAGTATAGTTTTTCATAATACTTTATTATAATCCTTTTTATTTCAGTTGAGTCTGTTGTAATGTCCCTGTTTTCATTTCTTATTTGGGTTATTTGTGTCCTCTCCTGTTTTTCTTTTGTCAGTCTGGCCAGTGGTTTGTCAATTTTGTTGATCCTTTCAAAGGTTCAGCTTTTGGTTTTCTTTATTCTTTCTATTGTTTTCCTGTTCTCTATTTCATTTATTTCTGCTCTGATCTTTATTATTTCCTTTCTTCTAGTGGCTGTGGGCTTTTTTTGCTCTTCTCTTTCTATTTACTGGAGTTCCTTAGTTAATGTTTTGATTTTCTCCCTTTCTTCTTTTTTGATTTGTGCATCTATTGCTATAAATTGTCCTCTGAGGACTGCCTTTACTGTGTTCCAAAGGTTTTGGTATGAAGTGTTGTCATTCTCGATTGATTCTAGGAATTTTTTGATTCCGTCTCTGATTTCTTCTATTACCCAGTGATGTGTAAGCAGGGTGTTATTCAGTTTCCATGTAAAGGATTTTCTTTCCTTGCTCTTCCTGTTAATTTCTACCTTGATGGCATTGTGGTCAGAGAAAATACTTTGTATTATTTCAGTGTTTTGGATCCTGTGGAGGATTGCTCTGTGGCCTAAAATGTGGTTGATTCTGGAGAATGTTGCATGTGCATTGTAATGGAATGTGTACTTTGCAGCTTAGGGCGGAGTGTTCTATATATGTCTATGAGGTCAAGTTGGCTGATTGTGCCCTTTAGGTCTCTGTATCCTTGTTGAGTTTCTTTCTAGATGTTCTGTCCTTATTGAGAGTGGTGAGTTGAATTCTCCTACTATTATTGTGGAACTGTCAATTTCTCTTTTCAGTGCTGTTAAAGTTTGTTTTATGTACTTGGGATCCCTGTCATTGGGTGCGCAGATGTTTATTATGGTTACGTCTTCATGATGGATCATCCCCTCAATCATTATATAGTGTCCTTCTTTGTCTTTTATGGTGGATTTTGTTTTAAAGTCTATTTTATTTGAAATTAGTATTGCCACTCCTGCTTTTTTTTGATAGCTATTTGCTTGATATATTTTTTTCCAACCTTTGATTTTTAATAAATT
>NW_004443995.1:2207574-2217844 GCF_000243295.1 Trichechus manatus latirostris
TCTCAGGATTCTTTGTTTGTCTTTTGTTTTAGCAAGTGTGATTATGATACGCCTTGGTGATTTTCTTTTGGGGTCTATCCTATATGAGGTTTGTTGAGCTTCTTGGATGATCAGCTTGTCATCTTTCATGATATTGGGGAAGTTTTCTGCCAGCAGTTCTTCAGTGATCCTCTCTATTTCTTCTGTTCCCCCCCTCCCATCCCCGTTCTGGAACTCTGATCACTCACAGATTTTTGCTTTTGACTGTATCCCACATAATTCTCAGGGTTTTTTCATTTTTCTTCATTCTTTTTTCTGATTTTTCCTCAAACAGAGTTGTATCCAAGTGTTTGTCTTCAATTTCACTGATCCTGTCTTCCACCTTTTCAAACCTGCTCCTCAGCCCTTTCAGGACACTGTCCATTTATGAAATCTTGCTATCTTTTGGATTTCTAATTCTTTTTTGTATGATTCCTAGTTGTAAATTCATTTTAGCATTTTTTCCTGTTGTATTTTCTTGAATTCTTCCATTATTTTGTCTGTATTTTCCATGAATTTGTCTATTTTTTCCTCATTTTTGTCTGCTTTTTTCTTCAACTCTTGAATAATTCTGACTATTAGAGTTTTGAATTCCCTATCAGGTAGTTCTAGTGCCTTTTTTTCTACTGGAAAGTCATCTGGTGTTTTATTATGGTTGCCCTCTGGAACCATCCTGTCCTATTTTTGTATATATTTTGATATTGTCTGCTGTCTTCAGGGCATTCAGTAGTTATTTTCCTCATTTATTGATTGCAGATTTGTTTGTTTCTCCCTGCTTTTTTGTTTTATTTAGTTATGTCTGAGCCGGTGGTCTGTGCGTTCTTTGTTGTTTGCTCATCTGTGGGCATGATACTTTTCATCTTCTTCTCCAATGGGCAGGGTCAGTCACTCTGGTATGGTACAGCAGGGAAGGTCCAGCTGAAGGGGAGTTACTCGGATGGGTTGTTTGTTTCACATACTATGGCCAACAGGCCAGGCCAGTAATCTGTGCAGGGCCGTTTCCGGTAGGCAGTGCAGTGCTGCTTGGGTGTGTGATGTTCAGCGCACAGTGCAGGTAGGCAGGAAGGAGTGGGGAGATTGTGATGTGTGGAGCTAAGATGGGTATGTGAAAGAGGAGATAGAGGAGAGAGGAACAGGAGCCAAAAACCTACACACAAACAAAAAAGAGTGCTAAGCGAGCTTGCTATTGGAGTGGAGAGATGAGAGAGTGAGAAATGGAGAAAAACAAAATGAAAAAAAAGAATAAATTGAGAAACTGGAAATGAAAAAAACAAAAAGGTAAAAAGAGAGATAGGAACGGAAAACAAAGAAACAAAAAAACAAAAACAAAAGAAAAAAAAAACAAGAATAAAGAAATGCCCCAGGGATGTCACTGTGTGTCTGCACAGAGTAAAGGAGTGTCTTCCAAGCCATGCAGCACTGCCCAGCTAGAAGGGGCTCCCAAGCTAAGAAAAGAAAAAGAAAACAGTCAAACAAACAAATCAAAACAGAACAAATCAGAACAAACACACAAAAAAGTCCCAGGGGTCCCACTAGCGTGGTGGCATGGACCAGGAAGCCATTCCACAGTGGAGTGGTGCCTCGCAGCCCCCCAGAAGAAGCAAAGATGACCATGGAGACCAGTATTTGAGAGAAAGTTGGGGGAGGTGGTGAGAGGTAAGGAAGAAATCTAATGAAGCGGAGGAAAGCAACACCGGCAGACAACAAATGGTACTCAGGGAGCCGGCCAGTGTGGCTGGGTGGAATCCAAGTGACACCAGGGTGATGCCGATGCTTCCTGGCCTAGAGACTATGACCGTGGGAAGCAGAGGGGGCCGAGTGGGGGTGAAGAAGGGTGGGGGGTGGGAATGCCTATATCATTGGTTACCGGTTTTCTGTCTCCTGCTAGAAGCTCCGTGAAGCTGCTTTCTCGTACCGCCTGTTCACCAATCTCTGATAGGCGTCCAAGATGGCAGACCCTTGCTGTGGTAGCTGATTGGGACCTTCGCATGTATCTCTCCTCGCTCTCTGTTCTCGGTGCTTGGCTGAGTTCTTTATCTCTTCATTTGATGCTAAGGGTTTCAGGACTAATGTGTGACTCTGTTTGACTTAGTTTTTTGGATCTTTGCTGTGGAGGGACGGTGTGGTGCTTCTGACTGTAGCTCCATGTTGCACAGAAGTCCTGTGAAACATAACGTGGAGCAATCTGGAAGGTATTATGCTAAGTGAATTTAGACAATCGCAGAAGGAAAAATATTGTATAAGACCACAATTATATCAAGAAAAGGTTTAAACACAGCAGAAAAGAGTCTTTGATGGTTATGAGTGTGGGGAGGGCGGGAGAGGGGTATTCACTAGCTAGATAGTAGACAAGAATTATCTTAGGTGAAGGGAAGGACAACACACACTACAGGGCAAGTCAACACAACTAGACTAAACCAAAGCTAAGAAGTTTCCTGAATACAACCAAACACTTCGAGGGACAGAGTAGCAGGGGCAGGGGTCTGGGGACCATGCTTTCAGGGGACATCTAGGTTAGCTGGCATAACAAAATTTATTAAGAAAATGTTCTGTACCCCACTTTGGTGAGTGGTGTCTGGGGTCTTAAAATCTAGTGAGCAGCCATCTAAGATGTGTCAATTGACCCCTAGGTCAACTGGCATAACAAAGTTTATTAAGAAAATGTTCTGCATCCCACTTTGGTGGGTGGTGTCTGCAGTCTTAAAAGCTAGTGAGCAGCCATCTCAGATGTGTCAATTCGCCCCAACCCACCTGGAGTAAAGGATAATGAAGAACACCAAAGACACAAGGAAAGTATTAGCCTAAGAGACAGAATGGGCCACATTAACCAGAGACTTCATCAGCCTGAGACCAGAAGAACTAGATGGTGCCCGGCTACCACCAATAACTGCCCTAACAGGGAACACAACAGAGAGTCCCTGACTGAGCAGGAGAAAAGTGGGGTGCAGAACTCAAATTCTAGTAAGAAGACCAGATTTAATGGTTTGATTGAGACCAGAGGGACCTCAGAAGACATAGCCCCTGGACTCTCTATTAGCCCAAAACTAAAACCATTCCCAAGGCCAACTCTTCAGACAAAGATTAGTCTGGATTATGGGACATAAAATGTTACTCTTGAAGAGTGTGCTTCTTAGCTCAAGTAGATACATGAGACTAAATGGGCAGCTCCCATCCAGAGGCAAGATGAGAAGGCAGAGAGGGTCAGGAGCTGGTTGCATGGACATGGGAAATCTGGGGTGGAAATGAGGAGTGTGCTGTCACGGTATAGGGAGAGCAACCAGGGTCATGCAACAACATATGTATAAATTTTGTATGAGAGACTAACTTGAATTGTAAACTTTCACTTAAAGCACAACAATTAAAAAAAAAAGTCTTCACCTTGCATTCCCAGTAATTCCACCTTTAGGAATTCATGCTAGGGAAAACTATAAAGATTTATAAATATATTACTGGAAGTTTTCCTTATAAAAGTAAGAAAAAAAATGTTTAAATTTAGTTGAGTGATTTATGGCACATATATCCCTAAATCATTAGCAAGTATATATTATTATGTATCACAAAAACATGTTCACAACAAATGAAGCAAATAAAAGGACCTTAAGTAAACAATATGACTCAATTTTGGTAAAATGAAAGAGAGAGAAATAAAGAGAGGAAATAAGAGAGTGAGAGAAGAAAAAGCAGAAAGAGAGGGAAAAAAAGGAGCATATGGCTATAAGCCTTAAAATGATGTCCTGTGTGGTGACTTATTTTTCTTTATGCTTGTTATTGTTATTAGTTGTCATCCAGTGAACTCTGATTCAGGGTGACCTTACATATAGCAGAATAAAACATTGCCTGGTCCTGCACCATCTTCATGGTCACTGGTATGTTTCAGTCCATTGCTTTGGTTATTGTGTCAGTTCATCTCATTGAGAGTTTCTCTCGTTTTTCCTAACCCTCTACTCTACCAACCATGGTGTCCTTCCTTAGTGATTGGTCTTTCTTGATGATGTTTCCAAAGTAAGCAAGCCAAGGTCTCACCAACCTTGCTTCTAAGGAGCATTCTTGTTGTATTTCTTCTGAGTATGATTTGCTTGGTCTTCTGGCAGTCCACCACGGCATATTCAATATTCTTCACCAACATCATAATTCGAATGCATCAGTTCTTCTTCTGTATTCTTTTTTCATTGTCCAGCTCTCACATGAAAAAGTTCTTTGTGCTTACTGGTGTTTTATAAATATTTCTTATGAACTATCTTATTTTTTAACTAGAGGGAGAATTAGTGTTATTTAAAAACATACAGAAAGAGAGACAGAGTCAGCTTAGCTGTGACTACCTCTGAGATGAGACTCTTCTTCATGAGCCCCTCTGTCTCTTACCCTTCCCCCATCCCAGGGGTCTGTGTGGGCAGGCTCCACCTCTCAAGTGGCTTGGAGCATGTTCTCAGGGTGCTTGCCCACCACCCACCATTCCACGAGGCCAAGCACCATAGGGTGAAAGCAGGGAAGAAGGGGTGTGGAGGAGCAGGGCAGTAGGGTGCTTGGCTCACCACCTTCTCCTATTACTCTCACAGGCATGTGAACCAAACCAAATCTCCTGTTACAGAATATTTTTGTTTTCAGAGCACAAAATACTGAATCTACAGGAAAAGGAGAAAGCCCTGAAGGGCTCTGTTGGCTCTGAGTAGGTTATTTCAATCCATGGCTTTACATTCTTGGTCAAAATAGTTTAAATGTTTGCTTCCTGTTGAGGAGCCGTGAGCATGTGCTGTCCAAACGGGGCTGCCTTGCTGAGTGTCAGGCAGCATGGAGCCAGGAGGGCCAGGCAGGGCAGCTGCTCCCAGCGGCACCCGCTCACTTCACTCTCCAGGCCTCAGTTTCCTCTTCTATAATAACGAGCAATATTTGTTCAATAATGATCTGTATAATGTCAGTATTTCTCACACTGTGCTTGAGAAGCTCCACAGTTCAGTGGAGGTGCCTCTGGAGAGCAGGCTATAGTGCGGGCCCAGAAAGAAGCCAAATGGGCTGTGCCCTGGACTCCCACCCCACCCCAGTATAGCCAAAGCAGCTCCACATCTATCTTTTTTATATATTAAAGTTCAGGTAATGTTTTCTCTGAATTTCACAATTACACGTTTGAAAACAACCAGGCCAGTAATGTAGCTCTGATATCCTTTGTAAAAAAGTATTATCCCTAGGCACATTGGGCTTACAATTACTTTTCAACTGAAGCAGGCATTGATTCCCTGGGCCCTTTTCCCCATTTTCAGTGTGATCATTTATTCATAGAGGAGGGCTGCCGTCTTTGGGTACAGCCTCAAAAATAAGACTCAAACATCCACCAGACCAGAATGTGTTACTAACTCGTCCTCCCACAGAGAAAGCAGGGAATCCATGAACCTGGCATCTCAACAAGGCACCTGGCACCAATTAATTCTGGTGCAGGATAAGTGGCTCTGCGCAAGAATTCTCTAAAATGAAGGAGAGCTATTTTGAGCTTTTTGCTTGGGTTTTATTGGGTATTTTCTTTCCATATGAGGAAATGGTTCATAGCCCTGTTCTCTGGTACCTGCTACTTAGCAATGGTGCCGTCTATGTTTTCGCATACTTACATGCATACAAATCCCTTTGGTAGTGGATAGCTGTACCTTAGAAGTACATTGCACGAGGGGTAGTATATGCCTGGCTTTATTTCTTAAACTAACAACACCAAAGCTGAACCTTCAAAGCTATCTGATTGGGCAAGATTAAAAATTCTCTCCTTTCCTGGAAATAAGAAGGAGGAACAGAAGGGGTGGGGGGGTGGAGAAAGAGAAGAGGAGGGGAGAAGAGGGTAGGGAGAGAGAGAGAAGAAGATAAAGAAATTAAAATTAATGTATTTTAGGGCAAGATTTTAATCTCAAGAATGCTAGATTTCAGTTCTAGATGGGCTGGGGAATTCTTAGCCTGTTAACTTTCCATCTACTTGAAAAGCAAAACCGTCTATGGAAAAGCTGCCACGGGGACTTGGATTGCTTCTGCAGTGTTGGCAGGGACCATGAGGAACACAGAAGTCGTGTTGACAGAACCCAAAGCAATTTAGCCAGAAACGATTCTCTGCCTCCCTCCCTCTCTCTCTCTCTCTCCCACACACACACAAACACACACACACACACACATTGAGACCCCTCCCATGACACCCCAGTCCTGCCCAGGCAGTGATGAAGGTCTGGACAGTCTCTGAGAGTCATGCATGAGATGGATTCTTGTTGTTGTTAGCTGCTGTCGATTCAACCCCTCTCCCAACTCCCCAACTCATGGCAAGCCCAAGCACAACGGAAGGAATCACTGCCTGGTCCTGGCTGTGAGTTGCACCGTTGTGATCCGTAGGGTTTTCATTAGCAGATTTTCAGAAGTAGATTGCCAGTCCTTTTTTTCCTAGTCTGTCTTAGCATGGAAGCTTCACTGAAACTTGTTCAGCGTCAGAACAACACACAAGCCTCCAATGACAGACAGGTGGTGGCTGTGCATGAGGTGCGTTGGCCAGGAATTGAACCTGGGTCTCCTGCAAGAATTCTACCACTGAGCCTCCCCTAAACATGGCACACAGAAATCTGACCCTCTGCATTGAATGTGATGAGACTAAGGAGTTTCCTTTAGCCTGCAGTGAACTTGCATTGGGCTTAAAGTAAATTGACTGTGACCTGCATTTTGTTGTTCATGAAATGTCTAAATTTTCTTCCTGTGAAGTAGCTTCATATCTATGTGGAAAGGGATTGAAGGTGGATAAATTTATCCAGCTAGAAAAACCAGTCGCAGGTGCTGTGGAGTCAGTTCCAACTTCTGATGGACAGACATTGATCCCCTGGGCCCTCTTCCCCATTTTCAGTGTGATTATTTATTTATACAGAGGAGGGCTGTCGTCTTTAGGTATAGCCTACAGACTGGAATATCCACCAGACCAGGATGTGTTACTAACTTGTCCTTCCACAGAGAAAGCATCCCAATGTGTGTCAGAGTAGAACTGTGCTTCACAGGTTTTCAATGGCGGATTTTTTCAGAAATAGATCACCAGGCCTTTCTTCTGAGGTGCCTGGGCAGACTTGAACTATTAACCTTTTGGTTAGCATTTGCCAGGTTCATGGATTCCCTGCTGTCTCTGTGGGAGGACAAGGTAGTAACATATCTTGGTCTGATGGATATTTGAGCATATTAATTCTTTACACCACTTAGGGAGTTCTATCAGACTATAGTGGGATTTGTAACACAGTGCAGAAGAAAAGAAGGTGACTTCAAGGTAGGATTGAATTCATATTTCAGTAGCTGCACTAGGAAGCGAACATCCCTGGATTCCATATTACACCTGTATCCTGATGTGTGTGGACAGTGATCATAAAATTACATTTGGCACCATAGGCCAGAAACATTTCCATATTAATTGCTTTAATCTCTACAGCACCCCAGTGTGGTAGGTCCTGTTATTATCCTCATTTTTTTTTTTTACATTGTACTTTAGGCGAAGATTTACAGAACAAATAGTTTCTCATTACAGTCAGTATGCATATTGTTTTATGACATTGGTTAACAAACCCACAACATGTCAATACTCTCCCTTCTCAAACTTGGAGGACCTTTCTTCTTTTTTGGTGAAAATACACATAGCCAAAGACACCATTTCAAAAATTTCTACATGTACAATTCAGTGACATCAATTACATTCTTCCAGTTGTGCTGCTATTCTCACTATCCTTTTCCAAATTATTCCAATACCATTATCTTTAACTTATGGCCCCCTAGGTTTCCCATCAAAACTTTTCAGTTGCTGTTGTCAATTTGATCTAACATAGTTTTTTTTTTTTGTACTTTAGATGAAGGTTTACAGAATAGAATAGTTTCTCATTAAACAGTCAGCACACATATTGCCCTATGACAATGATTAACAACCCCACAACATGTCAACACTGTCCCTTCTCAATCTTGGGTTTCCTATCACCAGCCTTCCTGTCCCCTCCTGCCTTCTAGTCCTTGTCCTTGGACTGCGGTGCCTCATTAGTCCCATTTTGTTTTATGGGGCTGTCCAATCCCCAGCTGAACGGTGAACCTCAGGAGTGACTTCACCACTGAGCTAAAAGGGTGTCCGGGGGTCATACTCTCAGGGTTTCTCCAATCTCTGTCAGGCCAGTAAATCTGGCCGTCTTTTGTGTATTAGAATTTTGTTCTCCAGCTCTGTCCAGGACCCTCTGTTGTGATCCCGGTCAGAGCAGTCAGTGGTGGTAGCCGGGCACCATCTAGCTGTACTGGACTCAGTCTGGTGGAGGACTTGGTAGCTGTGGTCCATTAGTCTTTTGGACTAATCTTTTCCTTGTATCCTGTTCTCTCCATTGTCCCTTGCTCCCGAAGGGGTGAGACAAGTGGAGTATCTTAGATGGCTGCTCACAGGCTTTTGAGACCCCAGATGCTACTCACCAAGGTAGAGTGCAGAACATTGTCTTTACAAACTGTGTTATGCCAATTAAGCTAGATGTTCCCTGAGTCCATTTCCCCACAGCCCTCCACCCAGCAATTCAGTCCCTCAGGGAGTTTGGATGTGTCTATGGAGTTTCCATGATCTTTCCTTGTAAAAGTTGTACTGACTTCCCCAGTATTGTGTATGGTTTTACCATCCACCAAAGTTACCACTTATCGATTGTCTATTTAGTATTTCCCCCGCACCCCTCCCATCCATTGTAATCAACAAAGATTGTTACTTTTTGTGTGTAAACTTTTTCATGAGTTTTTACAGTAGAAGTCTTATACAATATTTGTCCTTTTGTGACTGACTTATTTCACTCAGCATAATGTCCTCCAGTTTCATCCATGTTATGAGATGCTTCACAGATTCATTGTTGTTCTTTCTTGTTGCATAGTACTCCATTGTGTATATGTACCATAGTTTGTTTATCCATTAATTGGTTGATGGGCATCTATGTTGTTTCCATCGTTTTGCTATTGTGAACAATGCTGCCATGAACATAGGTGTGCATATGTCTATTCGATGACGACTTATTTCTCTAGGATATATTCCTAGGAGTGGGATTACTGGATCAAATGGTATGTCTATTTCTAGCTTTCTGAGGAAGCGCCATATCATTTTCCAAAATGGTTGTATCATTATGCATTCCCACCAGCAGTGCATAAGAATTCCGATCTCCCTGTAGCCTCTCCAACATTTGTTATTTCCAGTGTTTTTGATTCGTGCCAGTAATGCCGGGGTGAGATGGTATCTCATTGTGGTTTTAATTTGCATTTCTCTAATGGCTAGTGATCGTAGCATTTCCTCATGTGTATGTTGGCCGCTTGAATGTCTTCTTTGGTGAAGTGTCTGTTCATTCCCTTGCCCATTTTTTAATTGGACAATTTGTCTTTTTGTTGTAGAGATGTTGGATTTTCTTGTAGATTATAGAGATTAGAACTTTTTCTGACTTGTAACATCCAAAATTTTTTCCCAGTCTGTAGGTTCTCTTCTTACTGTTTTGGTGAAGTCTTTTGAAGGGGATAGGTGTTTGATCTTTAGAAGATCCCAGTTATCTGGCATATCTTCTGGAGTTTGTGTATCGTTGGTTATGGTTTGTATCCTGTTCATGCTGTGTATTAAGGCCTCTAGTGTTGATCCTATTTTTTCTTCTATGAACTTTATAGTTGTTGGCTTTATATTTAGGTCTTTGATCCATTTTGAATAAGTTTTTGTATATGGCGTGAGATATGGGTCCTGTTTCATTTTTTTGCAGATGGACATACAATTTTGCCAGCAACATTTGTTTAAAAGACTGTCTTTTCCCCATTTGATGGACTTTGGGACCTTGTCGAAGATCAGGTGACCACAGGTGGATGGATTTACATCTGGGTTCTCACTTCTGTTCTATTGGTCAGTGTATCTGTCGTTGTACCAGTACCAGGCTGTTTTGACTATCGCAGCTGTATAGTAGGTTCTGAGGTCAGGTAGTGTGAGCCTCCTACTTTATTCTTCTTCTTCGATAGTGCTTTACTTATTCAGGGCTTCTTCCCTTTCCATATAAAGTTAATAATTAGTTTTTCCATCTCTTTAAAGAATGTTGCTGGTATTTGGATCAGGATTGCCTTGATTTTGTAAATTGTTTTGGGTAGAATTGTAATTTTCACTATGTTGAGTCTACCTATCCATGAGCATGGTATGTTTTCCATTTATGTAGATCCCTTTGGGTTTCTTGCAGTAGTGTTTTGTAGTTTTCTTTGGATATGTCTTTTACATCCCTGGTTAGATTTATTCCTA
>NW_004443995.1:2218853-2227644 GCF_000243295.1 Trichechus manatus latirostris
TTTCTAGAAATTTATCCATTTCCTCTAGGTTTTCAAATTTGTTGGAGTATAGTTTTTCATAATACTCTGTCATGATCCTTTTTATTACAGTTGAGTCTGTTGTAATGTCCCCGATTTCATTTGTTATTTGGGTTTTTTGCATCCTCTCCTGTTTTTCTTTTGTCAGTCTGGCCAGTCGTTTGTCAAGCTTGTTGATTCTTTCAAAGAACCAACTTTTCGTTTGTTGATTCTTTCTATTGTTTTTCTATTCTCTATTTCATTTATTTCTGCTCTGATCTTTATTATTTCCTTTCTTCTGGTGGCAGTGGGCTTTTCTTGCTGTTCTCTATTTGTTTGAGTTGTGTAGTTAATGTTTTGATTTTGTGCTTTTCTTCTTTTTTGATGTGTGCCTCTATTGCTGTAAATTGTCCTCTGAGGACAGCCTTTGCTGTGTCCCAAAGGTTTTGGTATGATGTTTTTTCATTCTCGTTTGATTCTAGGAATTTTTTTTATTCCATGTCTGATTTGTGGTTTGTAAGCAGGTGTTATTCAGTTTCTATGTAATTGATTTTTTTTCCTTGCTGTTCCTGTTGTTAATTTCTACCTTAATGGTGTTGTGGTCAGTGAAGATACTTTGTATTATCTCAACGTTTTGGAGCTTGTTGAGGGTTGCTGTGTGGCCTAAGATGTTGTCTATTCTGGAGAATGTTCCATGTGCATTGGAAAAGAATGTGTACTTTGCAGATGTAGGGTGGAGTGTTCTATATATGTCTATGAGGTAAAGTTGGCTGATTGTGCCCTTTAGGTCTTCTGTATCTTTGCTGAGTTTCTTTTTAGATGTTCTGTCCTTCACTGAGATTGGTGTGTTGAAGTCTCCTACTATTATTGAGGAACTGTCAATTTCTCTTTTCAGTGCTGTTAGAGTTTGTTTTATGTATTTGAGAGCCCTGTAATTGGGTGCATAGATGTTTCTTATGGTTATGTCTTCATGGTGGATCGTCCTTTAATCATTATAGTGTCCTTCTTTGTCTTTTATAGTGTATTTTGATTTAAAGTCTGTTTTATCTGAGATTAGTATTGCCACTCCTGCTCTTTTTTGGTAGTTTGCTCAATATATTTTTTCCAACCTTTGATTTTTAATAAATTTACTTCTTTTTTTCTAAGGTGTGTCTCTTGTAGACAGCATATTGATGGATCCTGTTTTCTACACCCAGTCTGTCACTCTCTGTCTCTTTATGGATGCATTTAAGCCATTTACATTCAGTGTAATTATTGATGTGTCAGTTTATTGCTGTCATTTTGTAGTTCTTTTTTTTTTTTTTTAATAGTGCAGACTTTTCCTTTGTTCCTCTTATTCTCCTGTGCTGAATTCCTTTTGTTTGTGGATTTTTTTTTTCATTTCTTTTGTTTCTGTAAGTTTTGTTTTTACTGAGACTTTATGTTTTTCCTCTTTATTTTGATGAGTAGGTTTGTTAAATTTCTTTGTGGTTACCTTGAAATTTACCCTTAACTTCCTAGATTTGAACCAGTCTATTATTACTTGGTATCGCCTTGCCTTCCTCTCCATTAGAAGGATCTATATCTACACTGTTTATTCCTTCTTTTATTGTTCTGATGTTGTTGTCATTTACAGATTAATTGCTCTGATTCCCTGTTGTATTTCTTTTGGTTTTGTATAGTCCTTGAGAGTTCATTTCCTAGATTAATATCTGGCTGGTACAATCCTGCATCCTATATTCAGCCTGTGTTGTTTGTGCTCAGATCAAAGGACTCCTTTTAATAATTCTTGTAAGTTTGGTTTGGTTTTTACATATTCCCTTAATTTTTGTTTATCTTGAAGTGACCTAAATTCGCCATCATATTTGAACAAGAGTTTTGCAGGATATATTATTCTTGGCCAGCAATGTTTTTCTTTCAAGTTTTATATATATCATCCCATTGCCTTCTTGCCTGCATGGTTTCTGCCGAATAATCTGAGCTTAGTCTTATTGTTTCTCCTCTGTATGTGACTTTTTGTTTTTCTCGAGCTGCTCTCAGGATTCTTTGTTTGTCTTTGGTTTTAGCAAGTGTGATTATGATATGCCCTGGTGATTTTCTTTTGGAGTCTATCCTATATGGGGTTCGTTGAGGTTCTTGGATGGCCAGCTTTTCATCTTTCATGATATAGGGAAGTTTTCTGTCAGCAGTTCTTCAATGATCCTCTCTCTTTTCTGTTTTCTTCACCTGTTCTGTAATTCTAATCACTTGCAGATATTTTTGCTTTTGATTGTATCCTACATAATTCTCAGGGTTTCTTCATTTTTCTTCATTCTTTTTTCTAATTGTTCATCAGAGTTGTATCCAAGTATTTGTCTTCAATTTCAATGATCCTGTCTTCCACCATTTCAAACCTGTTCCTCAGCCCTTCTATGACACTGTGCGTTTCTGAAATCTTATTGTTTATCTTTTTGATTTCTAATTGTTGTTTTTGTATGATTTCTAGTTGTGAATTTATTTTGGCATTTTGTTCCTGTATTATTTTCCTGATTTATTCCATTTTTTTATCTGTATTTTCCATGAATTTGTCTGCCTTTTCTATGAATTTGTGTATTTTTTCCACATTTTTGTCTGCTTTTTGCTTCAACTCTTGGATACCTCTGAATATTAGAGATTTGAATTCCCTAGCAGGTAGTTCTAGTGCCTTTTCTTCTACTGGAAAGTCAACTGGTGTTTTATTTTGGATGCCTACTGGAACCATCCTGTCCTGTGTTTGTAAATGTTTTGATATTGTCTGCTGTCTTCTGGGCATGCAGTAGTTCTTTTCCTCATTTATTGATTGTAGGTTTGTTTGTTTTATCCTGATTTTTTGTTTTATTTTGCTATGTCTGAGTAGGCAGGCTGTGGTTTCTTTGTTGTTTGCTCATCTTTGGGCATGATACTTTTTGCCTCATTCTCCAGTTGGCAGGATCAGTCGCTCAATTATGGTACAGGAGGCCAGGTGTAGCTAAGAGGAGTTGCTGGGATGGGTTGTTTGTGGCACTAACTACGGCCAGCAGGGTGGGCCTGTAATCAGTGCAGGACAGGTTCTGGTAGGCCATGCCTGTGCTGCTTGGTGGTGTGATGTTCAATGCATGGTGCAGGTAGGCGGGATGGAGTGGGGAGACTGTGATGTGTGGAGCTAAGATGTGTATGGGAGAGAGGCGAGAGGAACGGGGGCCAAAAAACATAGAAACAAAAGAGTGCTAGGGGAGCTTGCCATTGGAGTGGAGAGATGAGAGACTATGAAGTGGAGAAAAACAAAAAAGAGAATAAGAAAAGAAAAGAAAAATTGAATAAATAAAAATTAGAAAGAAAGAAGAAAAGCAAAGCTCCCAGGGATCCCTCTGGTGGGGCTGTGAGGTCTGGGGAAGTTGCTTCCAGACCGTGAAGTACAGCCTGGATAGAAGGGGTAGAGGTGTCACTCAGGACTATGTATTCAGGGGTCAGGAAGAGAAGGAAAGTACAGAGAGACAGAAATCAAGTGATGAAGAAAGACAAAAAGGGAAAAAGAGCGAAAAGAAAAAAAACAAACTATAAAAAATAAAAAATAACAAGAAAAATCCCCAAAGAAAAACAGTAAAAAAACAGCCCCCAAAATAACAAGAAAAAAGAAATGCTCTCAGGGATCCCTCTGTGTACCTGTGCAAACTGAGGTGGTAGGTCCCAAGCCACACAGTACTGCCCGGCTAGAATGGGCTCCCAATTCGAGAAAAGAAAAAGAAAAAAACAAACGAACAATTCAAAACAAACAAACAAAAAGTCCTGGGATCCCACCACTGTGGCAGCACGGGCCAGGAAGCAGTTTCACATTAAATCGGAGTTTCACAGACTTTCAGGAAGAAGCAAAGCTGGCGCATGGAGCCAGGTATTTGAGAGGAAGGAGAAGGAGATGGTGAGAGGTAAGGAAGAAATCTAATGAAGAGGAAAAAAGCAACACCAGCAACCAACAAATGGCACTTAGGGAGCCGGCCAGTTCGGGCCGTGGAATCCAAGTGACACCGGAGTGATAGTGGTGCTTCCTGGCCAAGAGACTGGCCACAGGAAGCAGAGCCAGCTGAGTGGTGGTGAAGAAGGTTGGGGGATGGGAAAGTGTATATCGCTTGTTACCAGTTGTTCTGTCTCCTGCTGGAAGCTCGGTGAAGCTGCTTTCTTGTATCCCCTGTTCGCTGGTCTCTGATACGAGTCCAAGATGGCGGATCCAGGCTGCAGTACCTGATAGGAGACCTCTGCATGTATCTCTCCTCTCTCTATATTCTCTGTCAGTTTCTTATTCCATACAGTGCTTGGCTGAGTTCTTCATCTCTTCATTTGATGCTTAGGGATTCAGGATTGCCATTTTCTCTGTTTGGCTTAGTTTTTTGATCTTTGCTGTGGAGGGATGGTGTGGTACTTCTGCCTATAGTGCCATGTTGCCCACTATCCTCATTTTATATAGGAAGAAAGGCTAGAGTGGCTGGGTAACTTACCCAGTCACACAGCTAGGAAGTGGTGTGCAAGATTTGAACCTGGCACTCTGGCAACAGAACCAGGCTTGAAACCACTACACTTTACCACCTTCTTTCAAAAACTAGTGAGATTGGCTGTGCCTTTGAAGGATGTAGGATCAGGTGGAGGAAGGAGAAAGCAGATAGACTCACACATAGTAAAGATTACTGTATCCTTATGAGGTCTTGGTGGTGCTGTGGTTAAGTGTTTGGCTGTTAACCAAAAGGTTGGCAGTTCGAATGCACCAGCAGGTCCTTGAAACCCTCTGGAGTAGTTCTACTCTGTGCTATAGGGTCGCTGTGAGTCAGAATCAACTTGATGGTGACGGATTTTTTTTTTTTTTTTTTGTTTTTTAGATGAAGGTTTACAAAGCAAATTAGTTTCTCATTAAACGATACACATATTGTTTTGTGACATTGGTTTTTTTTTTTTTTTTTTTTTTTGGCTTGGTATCCTTATAGTTTGAGTGTTGAGATCAAGTATTCTAAATCCTCCAATTTGTTCTTTTTCTCAAATTTTCTTGGGTTTGGGTTCTTTTGATTTTACATACATGTTTGAGAACAAATTTGTCTATTTCTAGAAAATATCTTGCTGGAATTTTGATTGGGAGGATGATGTTTCTATAGATTAATTGGACAGGGAATTGACATCTTGAAACTATTGATTCATTCAATCCATGAATATAGTATACCTCTCCATTTATTTAGATATTTTTGCACGTATTGTGTTAGATGGATCCTTAAGTATTATTCCATAGTTTGTTTTGTTATTTTTTATTCTTGTTATTGTTGTTGGTGGTGGTGACGTTACTATATATTGTACTATTTTTATTTCAGTCTCTAATTACTCATTGCTGGTACATAGAAATACAATTGATTTTTGCATATTGACCCTGTATGCTGCAACAAGGAGTCCCTGTATGGTCCAATCTGTTAAGCGCTAGGTTACTAACTGAAAGATTGGTGGTTTGAATCCACCCAGACGTACCTTGGAAGAAAGGCCAGGTGATCTACTTTCAAAAGATAACAGCCACTAAAAACCCTATGGAACACAGTTCTACTCTGAAACACTTGAGGTCGCCATGTGTCAGAATCAACTCTACGGCAAATTTTTTTTTTAACCTTGCAACCTAGTTAGATTTACACATTGACTTCCGGGCAATATGGCACTATAGTAAGAAGCACCATGCTGTCTCTCCACAGCAAAGATAAGAAAAACTAAGTCAAACAGAGTCACACATCAATCCTGAAACCCTAAGCATCAAATGAAGACATAAAGAACTCAGCCAAGGGCCGAATGGAATAAGAAACTGACTGAGAACAGAGTGCAAGGAGCGATACATGCAGAGGTCCCTTATCAGCACGGATCTGCCATCTTGGACTCCTATCAGATATCAGCGAACAAGGGGTATGAGAAAGCAGCTCCACGGAGCTTCCAGCAGGAGACAGAACAACCGGTAACCAGCGATATAGGCTTTCCCACCCCCACCCTTCTTCACCCCCACTTTGCCTCCTCTGCTTCCTGAAGCCACAGCCTCCTGGACAGGAAGAACCCTGGCGTCACTTGGATTCCACCTGCCCACACTGGCAGCTCCCTGAGTGCCTTTGGTTGGCTGCCAGTGTTGTTTTTTTCTGCTTGTTTAGATTTCTTCCTTACCTCTCACCACCTCCCCCTCCTTTCTCTCAAATACCTGGCTACGTGCGCCATGTTTCCTTCTTCCTGAAAGGCTGCAAAACAGCGATTGACTGTGAAACTGCTTCCCAGACTGTGCCGCCACGCTGGTAGGACTCCTGGGGCTTTTTTGTTTGTTTGCTCTGATTTGTTCTGTTTTGATTTGTTTGTTTTCTTTTTCTTTTCTCGGCTTGGGAGCCCCTTCTAGCCAGGCACTACTGCATACTGCGTACTGCGTACGTACTACCCTTACTCAGTGCAGAGGTACAGGGCCATCTCTGGGGGCATTTCTTTTTTCTTGTTTTTTGTTTTTTGCTCTTCTTGTTTCTATGTTTTATTTTCTTCTCTCTCTTCTTTCCTTTTTGTCTTTCTTCATTTCCAGTTTCTCAATTTATTCAGTTTCTCTTTTACCCTTTTTCTTTTCATTTTTGTTTTTCCTCATTGCTCAGTCTCTTATCTCTCCACTCCAATAGGAAGCTCCCTTAGCACTCTTTTTTGTTTGTGTGTAGGTTTTTGGCTCCTGTTCGTCTCTTCTCTCTCTCCTCCTTCCCATACCAATCTTAGCTCCACACATCACAATCTACCCCCTCCTTCCTGCCTACCTGCACCATGCGGTGAACTTCACACTCCCAAGCAGTACTGGCACGGCCTACTGGAACCTGCCCTGTACTGATTCCCAGTCCACACTGTCAGCCCTAGTATGTGCCACAAACAAACCATCCCAGCAACTCCCCTTCAGCTGGACCTACCCTGCTGTACCATACGAGAGTGACTGACCCTGCCCATTGGAGAAGGAGGTGAAAACTATCATGTCCACAGATGAGCAAACAACAAAGTACGCACAGCCCACCTGCTCTGACAGAACCAAATAAAACAAAAAAGCAGGGAGAAACAAACAAATCTACAATAAATAAATGAGGAAAATAACCAATGAGTGCCCTGAAGACAGCAGACAATATCAAAACATTTACAAAAACAGGACAGAATGGTTCTAGTAGGCTTCCAAAATAAAACACCAGATGCCTTTCCAGTAGAAGAAAAGGCACTAGACCTAACTGATACGGAATTCAAATCCCTAATATTCAGAATTACCCAAGAGTTTAAGCAAAACGCCACAAAAAATGAGGGAAAAATAGATAAATTCATGGAAAATACACCCAAAAATGGAAGAATTCAAGAAAATAATACAGGAACAAAATGCTAAAATAAATGCACAACTAGAAACCATACAAAAGCAACAATTAGAAATGCAAAAGATAAACAACAAGATTTCAGAAATGGACAATGTCACAGAAGGGCTGAGGAGCAGGTTTTAAACAATGGAAGACAGGATCAGCAAAATTGAAGATAAACACTTGGATATAAATCTGTTCGAGGAAAAACCAGAAAAAAGAACTAAGAAAAATGAAGAGACCTTGAGAATTATGTGGGATACAATCAAAAGCAAAAATCTGCAAGTGATCAGAAATCCAGCACAGGAGGAGAAAACAGAAAACACAGAGAGGATCATGGAAAAACTGCTGTCAGAAAACTTCCCCAATATCATGAAAGATGAAAAGCTAACCATCCAACAAGCTCAATGAACCCCATATAGGACAGACCCCAAAAGAAAATCACCAAGGCATATCATAATCACACTCGCTAAAACCAAAGACAAAGAATCCTGAGAGCAGCTCGAGAAAAACGAAAAGTCACATACAGAGGAGATACAATCAGACTAAGCTTGGATTATTTGGCAGAAACCATGCAGGCAAGAAGGCAATGGAATGACACAAATAACACCTTGAAAGAAAAAAACTTCCAGCCAATAATAATATATCCTGCAAAACTCTTGTGCAAATATGATGGTGAAATTAGGTCATTTCCTGATAAACAGAAATTAAGGGAATATGTAAAAACCAAACCAAACTTACAAGAATTATTAAAGGGAGTTCTTCGAGCTGAGAACAAACAACGTCAGACCACAGGCTGAATCTAGGACACAGGATTGTACTAGCCAGATACCAACCTAGGAAATGAGTTCTTAAGGACTATCCAAAACCAAAAGAATTACAACAGGGAACCAGAGAGGTTAATCTGTAAATGACAACAGCATCAGGACATAAAAGAAGGAATAAACGGTGTAGGTATAGAACTTCTAATGGAGAGGAAGGCAAGGCAATACCAAGTAATAATAGACTGGTTCAAATCTACGAAGATATGGGTAAATTTCAAGGTAGCCACAAAGGAAGTTAACAAACCTACTCAGCAAAATAAAGAGGAAAAATGTAAAGTCTCAGTAAAAACAAAACTTACAAAAACAAGAGAAATGAAAAAAAATCCACAAACAAAAGGAATTCAGCACAGGAGAATAAGAGGAACAAAGAAAACATCAGCACCATAAGAAAAAGCACTACAAAATGCAATCCCACTCCTAGGAATATAACCTAGAGAAATAAGAGCCATCACACAAATATACATATACACACCGATATTCACTGCAGCACTGTTCACAACAGCAGAAAGATGGAAACAACCTAGATGCCCATCAACAGATGAATGGATAAACAAACTATGGTACATATACACAATGCAGTATTATGCAAAGATAAAGAACAATGATGAATCTGTGAAGCATCTCATAACATGGATGAAACTG
>NW_004443995.1:2228851-2230276 GCF_000243295.1 Trichechus manatus latirostris
ACATGTCGTGGGGTTGTTAACCAATTTCATAAAACAATATGTGTACTGACTGTTTAATGAGAAACTATTTGTTATGTAAAGCTTCATCTAAAGTACAATAAAAAAATTAAAGAAAAAAATTGACATATTGAATTTAATAGCATATTTCTAGATTCTCTGAGATTTACTACATAAAAAATTATGTTGTCTAAGAATAAAGACAGTTTTATTTATTCCTTTCCAATCTGAATTCCTTTCATGTCATTTCTTGCCTTATTGCATTGGGCAGAATTTCTATTATAATGTTGAGTAAGAGTTGTGAGAGCAGACATCTTTGACTTGCCAGTCTTAGACGGAAAATACTTGGCCTTTCATCATTAAGTATAATGTTAGCTATAGGCTTTTTAAAAATAATACTTTATCGTGTTTTAGGAGAAAGTTTACACAGCAGATTAGGTTCCCATTTAATAATTTTTATACAAATTGTTTGTGACATTGGTTACAATTTTCACAATGTGTCTGCATTCTCATTGTTTCCATTCTGTTTGTTCTGTTTTCATTAAACTAACTTCCCTGCCCCTCCTTGTCTTCTCATCTTTGCTTTAGTGTAAATGTTGACCGTTTGGTCTCATATAGCTGATAGTTCAAGGGAGCACAGTGCTCATGGGTGATATTGTTTATTCTAGAAACCAATCTATTATTCGGATGGAAGGTGACCTCCAGGAGTGTCTTCAGTTCCAAGTTCAAAGGATATGTTAGGGTGATAGTCTTGAGGGTTTCTATAGTCTCTATCAGTCCCCTAGGTCTGGCCTTTTAAAGGAATTTGAATTTTGTTCTACATTTTTCTCCCATTCTATCCAAGACCTACTTTTTAAAAAATTTTTTCCCGTACAAAAATTTATACATACATTGTTATTTGACCATAATTGCTCTCCCCATGCTGTGACAGCACACTCTGCTTTTCCACCCCTGATTCCCCATGTTCATTCAACCAGCTCCTAACCCTCTCTGCCTTCCCATTTCACCTCCGGACAGAAGCTGCCCATTTAGTCTCTTGTATCTACTTGACCTAAGAGGCATACTCCCACGAGTATCATTTTATGTCCCACAGTCCAGTCCAATCCCTGTCTGAAGAGTTGGCCTTGGAAATTATTTTACTTCTGGGCTGATAGAGAATCCAGGGGCCATGCTTTCTGGGGTACATCCAGTCTCAGACCATTAAGTCTGGTCTTCTTACTAGAATTTGAGTTCTGCACCCCACCGTTCTCCGGCTCCATCCAGGACTCTTCGCTGTGTTCCTTGTCAGGGCGGTCACTGGTGGTAGCCATGCACCATCTAGTTCATCTAGTCTCAGACTGATGAAGTCTCTGGTTTATGTGGCCCTTTCTGTCTCTTGGGCTACTACTTTCCTTGTGTCTTTGGTGTTCTTCATGCTCCTTTACTCCA
>NW_004443995.1:2236192-2276255 GCF_000243295.1 Trichechus manatus latirostris
TGCTTACTGTGTCCTAGCTTCTTGTTTTGTTTTGATATGCCCAAATAGGCTGTTCATATGAGCTAGTTTGATTATTGGCACCTTTGAAGCTCTAACGTCTTGTCACCATGTGGTTAGATCTGTTACTAGGTATGTAAGCTCAGAAGTCTGCCCACTCCTCCTGTATGGATTCAGCTCAGGTGCCCATGTAAATAGCTATCAAGTGTGCAGTGTAGGCTCTCACTTACGGTCCTAGACAGGTGTGGGTGATTGGTGTAGGCACAGGCATCTGGCTACACCAGGGGACACACTCTGAGCAAGGCGGGGGCTGACAGCTGCCCCCAAATGCCCAGGAGGAAGGCATGTCCCTATTCCCTAGAGCACGTAGGTGGGTGGGTTTTGCAGCCAGACTATGAGCACCTAATGCTGTTGGCTATAAGGACTGGGAGCACCTCTTATTCATGGGCCCCTCTCGCAGGTGGCTAGGTGGCGTGGGTGGAGCCACCAGTCTTCAGGCCCCTGATGTGGGTAGGTGAAGACCCTGCTTAATGGGCAGAGTCCTGTCAAATGTCAAGAACCTGCCACTTCACAGCTGAAACAGTTGAAGTTAGAGTTCTGGTATATAAACTGTTGTACTGCAGTAATGGGGGCCTATGCTGTTGAGATGAGCCCATACGAGTCTATGCAGGCGAAAGGGCACTCAGAGTCTGTAGATCCCTTATGCATGTGCCTAGGCAAAGGAGCTGTGCCTACCCTGGGTTCTTGGCTTAGAGGAGCCAACATTTTATTTTTTCCCATTTGGTAATTTGTTCCCTCTCCAAGGCAGGGAGAATGGCTCCAGGCGTGTGACGGATCCTAGTTCCAGCCCAAGCAAGTTGGCAATTGCCGAAGCCGATCTGGGACCCAGTGCAGAGCAGGGAGCAGGGAGGTAAATGGGAGAGAGGTTTTTCCCTAAGAGGGATGTTTTTGATCCACGCAGTAAGCTGTACGGAAGTACTTTTCTTTTGTGGAGGGCTGTTTCTCACTGGTTCTGGGTGGCCATGTAGAGTCTCTGGTGCTAGGTCTCTCCCAGTGCGGAAAACGCGCCTTCAGAGCTTGGCTGCTTGCCTGCCTCAATGCTCACCCCTGAGCTTATCAGGCTGAAGGGCTCAGGCTTTCACCGGGTCAGATCTGGCAAATCCTCACTGCTTCTGAACCATATCTCCCTCCCTCTGCCACTCAGTCTGGTTCCTCAACTCTGCCTTTGATGTTCAGGGATCCCAGATTGCCATATATAATTGAGTCACTTGTTTTTTTGGATCTTTGTTGTAAGAGGGTCCACCAGAAGCATCTGACTACTCCCTGTCGGAGACCTTCTATTGTGTCCCTGGTCAGAACGGTCAGTAGTGGTAGTCAGGCACCATCTAGTTCTTCTGGTATCAGGTTAGAAGAGGCAGTGGTTCGTGTAGACTATTAGTCCTGTGGACTAGTTTTTTCTTTGAGCCTTTGGTTTCCTTCATTCTCTTTTGCTCCATACACTTAGAGACCAATAGTTGCATTTTAGATGGCTGCTCACAACCTTTTAAGACCTGGCACGCTACTCACCAAACTAGGATGTAGAACATTATCTTTATAAACTATGTTATGCCAATTGACTAAATTCTCCCCCAAGACTGTGGTCCTAAGCCTTTTAATCCAGTAGCCCAATCCCTTGAGTTGTTTGGATATGTCTGGAAAGGCTTTGTAACTGTGCCCCCTATGTTCTTTGTTATATTTATAGATACATATGCAGCACACATAAACATATGCCTACAGATACACCTATACATGCAAGTACATTTACTCCCATATGCTTTTGTAAACACAAATATGTATACATATTTTTTCGTTGTTGTTACTGTTGTTGCAAAACTGTGTATGTTATAGCATTTACCAAAAATGTCCCTTTTTCTTGAGTACTTCCTAGTGTTTTTATTTACCTTGGTCAAGTTGTGCTGCTTTCACCCATATTTGGTATTGCCTTTCCCATCACCAAAAATAACAAATGTCTACTATCTAGAAAGTGATTCCCCCTCCCTTATAACAATCAAAGAACGTTGTTTTCTGTGTGTATATCTATTCTTTACTTTTTATAATAGTGGGATCATACAGTATTTGTCCTTTTGTGATTGACTAATCTCGCTTAGCATAATGTCCTCTAGAGCATCCATGTTATCAGATGTTTCATAGACTCCTCATTATTCTTTATAGTTGAGTAGTATTCCATTGTATGTATGTACCACAAATTGTTTATCCATTTATCCATTGATGGGTACTTACATTGTTTCCATCTTTCAGCTATTGTGAATAATGCTGCAATGAACATATGTATATGTCTACTTGTGTCACTGCTCTTATAGCTCTAGGATACATACCTAGTAGTGGGATTGATGGATCATAAAGTATTTCTATTTCTAACTTTTCGAGGAAGCGACATACGTTTTCCATAGCTGTACCATTTTACAACCCCACCAGCAATGTATGAGTTCCAGTCTCCCCATAACCTCACCAGCATTTGTTGTTTTACATTTTTTAATCATTACCATTTTTGCAGGGGTGAAATTGTATCTCACTGTAGTTTTGATTTGCCTCTCTCTAATAGTAAACTATCTCAAGCATCTTTTCATGTATTTGTCGGCCACCTGAATGTCCTCTTTGGTGAAGTGTCTGTTCATATCCTTTGCCCATTTTTTGATTGGATTGCTTGTCTTTTTGTTGTTGAGTTGTTAAAGCTTTAAGAGATTAGACCCTTACCAGATATGTCATTGTCAAAGATTTTTTCCTAGTCTGTTGTTGTTGATAGGCACTGTCAATTTGGTTCCAACTCATAGCAACCTATGTACAACAGAACAAAACACTGTGTGGTCCTGCACCATCCTCACAATCATTGCTATGTTTGAGCCCACTGTTGCAGCCACTGTGTCAATCCATCTCATTGAGGGTCTTCCTCTTTTTCCCTGACCCTCTACTTTACCGAGCATGATGTCCTTCTTCAGGGATTGGTCCCTCCTGATAACATGTCCAAGGTACATGAGATGAAGTCTCGTCACCCTCGCTTCTAAGGAGCATTGTGGCCATACTTCTTCCAAGATAGATTTGTTCATTCTTCTGGCAGTCCATGGTATATTCAATATTCTTCACAAACACCATAATTAAAATGCATTAATTCTTCTTCCGTTGTATTCATTGTCCAGCTTTCGCATGCATTTATGAGGCAATTGAAAATACCATGACTTGGGTCAGACCCACCTCAGTATTCAAAGTGACATCAGTAGGTTCTCTTTTTACTTTCCTGGTAAAGTCTTTTGATGAGCATAAGTATTTAATTTTTTAGGTGGTCCCAGTTATCTAATTTATCTTCTCTCCTTTGTGCAATTTTAGTTGTGTTTGATAGGCTATTTATGTCAAAAGTTAAGTCCCCTAGTTTTGTCCCTACATTATCTTCCAGGAACTTTATAATTTTAGCTTTAACATTTAGGTCTTTAATCCATTTTGAGTTAATTTTTGTGCATGGTGTGAGGTATGGATCCTGTTTCATTTTTCTGCAAATGGATATCCAGTTTTGCTAGCACCATTTGTTAAAGAGACTGTTTCTACTCCACTGAATGGACTTCAACATTTTGTTGAAGATCAGCTGTCTGCATATGGATGGATTTAATTCTGGGTTCTCAATTCTATTCCGCTATCTATGTGTCTGTCATTGAACCACTGCCGGGCTGTTTTGATTACCGTGGCTACATAGTAAGTTTTGAGATTGGGAAGTGGGAGGTCTCCTACTTTGCTCTTCTTCAATATTGCTTTACCTATTCGGGGACTCTTTCCTTTCTATATAGAGTCGGAGATTAGTTTTTCAATTTCGTTAAAGAATGTTGTTGGGATTTGGATTGAGATTGCATTATATCTCTAGATTGCTTTGGGTAGTATAGCTATAGATTTTTTGCAGATACTTTTCATCAGGTTGAGGAAGTTTCTATTTCTAGATTGCTGAGAGTCATGAATAAATGTTCATTTTTGTTAAATGACTTTCCTGAATTTAACAAGATAATCATATAGCCCTTTTGTTTTGTTTTTGTTTTCTTTTGTTTGCTTCTCTATGTTATTGATAAGGTGAATTACATTTACTGATTTTCAAATATTGAACCAACCATACATTCCTGAGATAAACCCCACTTGGTCATGATGTATTATCTTTTTATATATTACTAGATTCAATTTATTAGTTTTAAGGATTTTTGTGTCTGTTTATGAGAGATGTTGTTGTTAGGTGCCGTTGAATTGATTATGACTCAGCGACCCTATGTACAACAGAATGAAACACTGCCTGGTCCTGTGCCATCCTCACAATCGTTATGCTTGAGACCATTGTTACAGCCACTGTGTCAATCCATCTCATTGAGAGTCTTCCTTTTTTTCGCCAACTGTCTACTTTACCAAGCATAATGTCCTTCTCTAGGGACTGTTTCCTTCTGATAACATGTTCAAAGTAAGCAAGAGAAAATCTCACCATCCTCGCTTCTGAGGAGCATTCTGGTTGTCCTGCTTCCAAGACAGATTTGTTTTTTCTTTTGGCAGTCCAAGGTATATTCAATATTCTTTGACAACACCATAATTCCAAGGTATCAATTCTTCTTTGGCCTTCCTTATTCATTGTCCAGCTTTCGCATGCATATGAGACAATTGAAAACACCATGGCTTGGGTCAGGCACACCTTAATCCTTAAAGTGACATCTTTGCTTTTTAACACCTTAAAGAGGTCTTTTGCAATAGGCTTGCCCAATGCAATGCATCATTTGATTTCTTAACTGCTGCTTGCATGGATGTTGATTTTGGATCTGAGTAAAATGAAATCCTTGACAACTTCAATTTTTTCTCCGTTTATCATGATGTTGCTTATTGGTCTAGTTTTTAAGATTATGAGAGATAGTGGTCTGTAATTTTCTTATAATGTTCTTCTCCATTTCTTGGTATTATAGCAATACTGATATTTTCCCATACTTCTTCCAAGATAGATTTGTTCATTCTTCTGGCAGTCCATGGCCAAAGATTTCTGTGGGCTTATGACAAGAAGAGTGCAGGGTGGAGAGACAGAGTGAGCTTTGCCAAAACATCCATTTATATGGAGGCAGGCCACACCCCCAAAAAACTCTCCTTTCAACTGATTGGCTGCTCACATCAGATCACAAAATGGAAGGCGATTACCTAAACCAAAAAACCAAACCCATTGCTATAGAGTCAATTTCAACTCATAGTGGCCCTATATACCAAAAACCAAAAAACCAAACCCGTTGCCATTGAGTCAATTCCAACTCATAGGACAGAGTAGAACTGCCGCATAGAGCAGCTGGTGAATTTGAACAGCTGACCTTTTGGTTAGCAGCCAACCTCTTAACCACTGTGCCATCAGATCAATGAGAATCATAGACTAGCCAAGTGGACACATAACATTAACCATCACAACAATGTTATTGTTTTTATTTGGAAATTACTTTCTTATGGTGCTCTGTATTTTTAAATATATATATTCTCCATCGGAGGCATCAAACTGAATATTCATGACTGCTCTAAGATTTGATTCCCACACATTGAATAAATGTTTTGGCTCTTGGTGGATAGTAAGATGAATGTCTGAACTTTACATTACCAGTAGAAGACTCAAAAATTATTCAATCATTTTTGTTTTTTGTTTCTTTACTTGCAATTTCATTTCATTTCTTCCTTTCTGTCTTTCTTTCTTAATAACTGGGATGAATGAGAGGAACAATTAAAAATAAACGGTATGCTTTGGAGTGGCATTGAGCTTGACTCCATTTTTACACATTTCTCTCAAAGCACCTTTTAACACTTACTCACTATCAGAGATACAGAGAACACAACTTAGAGATTTATCAAAATGACAAAACTGCAAGTCTCCAGGGCAGGAAAAGGTCACCAGACTGTACAATGCTTGGTCTGTGTGAGTCCTTAGCAAATGCTCTCAGGGTGGTGATACTTTTGTTCTCCTCTACTCTGGGGGAAATGATTTAGTGAAGGCTCTGCACCTTTCTCTCCCTTCAATGCCACCCTTGACCCCTCACCCCCACCTTTTCACATCAGATCTTCTTGCTTCACTTGCCTTTCAGAATAGGAAAGAGTTTCACCCAATCAAGAATGTACCTCCTCAGGAGAGGTCAATTAGTCCTGGGGAATAATGAGGGCTAAGCTGCCCTCTCCACTCTGACCGTTGATTTAAACACTATTCACAGGCTCCAGGGTGTTAGTGAGGCACCTCTCTGAGACTTGATGAGGGACATCATCCTCCATTCACACAACCCATGCCCAGTCACCCCAGAGAATCAGCCACCAACTGTAGTTCCCTCCGGCTCAGCCACATGGTAACCAAAACAAGCCCCCTCTGTGTACATTTTCTGTAGCGTGTAATTGCAGCTTGGGAAAGAGAAGAATGGAGAGGCAATGCATTGAACAAGCTTTGACAGAAATATCTTAGCAAGAGCACTGAGATCACAGCCCTACGTGCCAAGAGGCAAACTCCATGGCATGGTCCATGCCTAGATGCTGAACTGTACACACAGTTTCTCCAGAAAAGGCCTAGCACCTTCACCACCGCCACATACCGGACATGGGCCAGCTTGTGCTTCCTAGGACTACAGCCTCTCAGAGTCAGTAGACTTTGGAGATGCTTGGAGTTTCTCAGCTTGAGGAATTCTTTTTCAAATCCCCCACAAACTGCCATCCAGGGTTAAGAAAAACACTATTTAAGAAGAATTCCAAAGAGAACCAAATATGCTACCATAGCTCCAAACACTCCTTGAGTTTATTATCTCGGCTCCAAGCTAAATTTCCCTGGTCCTTTAAATGTGCCTCATATATGATTTTGACATCCTTCCCTGTCCTGATCACTCTTACAGTCAAGGTCAGTACAGAAATTCAAGCCCAGCCACATACCTATACAGATGACATCATCTGGCTCTAAGTGTTTTATTCAAGTTTAATGGAGTAGGGTCAGAGGTGCGTGATGAGTGTGAAAATAGGGATCAGTGAAAGGGGAGGTAGTAGTAGCTTTATTGTCTCTCTGAAGCAGCAGTGAGAGCATATTGGGTCAGCATAGGAGTGCATGGAGACAGAAACAAGTTTTCTTACCATGAACTTGAGTCTCAGAAATAATTATACAAATTTAAGCACTTATCAGAAACTATGCTGTGCATTTTGTATACATCAATTCTTACAAGAATGTAAGCCATACTATTCCCATTCCACAATGAAAGAACGGACTTCATAGAAATTAAATTATTTGCCTGGGGTCATATACCTAATAAAACCAAAACAAAACCAGTTACCATTGGATCAACCCTGACTCACAGGACTCAATGTGTGTCTGAGTAGCACTGTACACCATAGGGTTTTCAATGGCTAATTTTTCAGAAGTAGGTCACCAGGCCTTTCTTCCAAGGTGCCTGCAGGTGGATTTGAACCGTCAACTGAGTGCTGAAACATTTGCACCATCCAGGGACTCCCATATAGCTAAGAAGTGGCAAATAATGTATTTCTCCAAAAGTTCTAACTTAGAATCAAGTTTTTCTTGTGCATTTCTACTAGCCAACTACACATCCTAGAATTATATAACCTCTTGACACCCAGGTGTTTTCTGTTCCAATCTTTCAGATCCATCCATTCACTCCAGTTTGGTCTAGTTTTTCTGGGTTTAGCTCATTACCTGCTGTGACTTTGGATTCTTTCCTGATTCTTTCAGACTTGGCTGTTCTGAATTTGGATATCTTCCTGATCCACAATCCAGCCTGAGACCCTAGTTCCCCCTCATTGTTAAGTTTGGATACGCCCTTTAACTCCCATGAGGGTAAGGGAGATTGCAGCCCTGTGAATCACTGAGCCCTTGCGTTTTCCAGGTGAGTTCTGTGCAATGATTCCCTGGGTGATCAGCTCTTCAGATCTAGGCCTCCATATACCATTATGAATTCTAAATTATCTAAATCATTCTGCTAAATGTTCACATCTTCCTTCCTCTTTGTGATCTTTCTCAAAGAATCCAGTGTTCCATGAATGCTCCCTGAATTGTCAGAAAGAAAGAAAAAATGGAACAAGTACCCAATTGTTTAAAGGCTCATTAAGTTGGCTTTCAGCATAGCTCTTACTCGAGTGATGCTGCTTGAGTCCAATCTCCAGAGCCCTTTTTTAAAGCTGTCCTGCTTGTAATAAAATTCAGTTGGTTGAGAGCCATTAGAAAGCCCACATCAAAAATCCATAGATGCCGAACGTGGACTTGGTATTCTTACTGAACAACCTGGTTCTCACCAACTGAGGACTACTTTGTACTTTTAACAACTGTTTATAAACTAGAGCCCCATGTGGTCCAGTCTCTGCAAGTTATAGCATTCTAATAAACACAGCAACTCCAAGTAATTAAAAGCAATCCCAATATTTTTCTGTAATTTCTTAAAGAATGCCAAAGGTGAACCATTTTATAACCCACAGCAATGTTTCTTAAAACTCTCTTTTCTCATTATTTTCCCTCTCATTACCAGTCATATTCCACAACCTCTTCAAAGCTTTTCTCTATATATTTCATTCCCAACCTCCATTTCCAAAGTCTTCCTCTAAAAACAAGTTGGCACAGTCCTTCTCTTTCTTCTCCGTTTCCCTTATCCAGATTTTTTCTCACGCCATGATATGGAGTGCCCACAGGAGCCACTCTGCACTCATACAATGGGAGTCCCACCATGAAAGGTAGTTCATAACCAGTGGGCAAATCTTGACCAACAGGGAATAGGAGCCGATAGATAAACACTTCTTCCTTTCTTCCCCTGGGCACTTAATAAGCATTTATACTAACTTAGAGAGGTAATGTGTGAGATATCTAATATTCTTTAATAAATTCTGTTTTTGCTTAAAGCGGTTAGAGTGAATTCTGGTGTTTGCAACCAAAAACCCTGTCCAATAAAACTTCCAACAGCAGTTATCTGAGTTCCAGTTTCCCTGGGTCCTTGCCAACATTGATTATTACCGATTAAAACAAACAAACAAACAAAACAAAAACACAGTGAAACAAAATCCTTCCTTAGGGCCCAGCCTTATAGGACAGGAAAAACAAGTAAGTTTCTTCAGAGTGGCCCACAGTTGAGCTAGCGCTTAACTCTGAACTACAAACTGGGTTCAGGATTCCTGTATGAACCAAGGATCATAGGAATTTAGCTGGAAAGCTGTTTCCATCCTCTTATTACTCTGATCATTTTGTATTGTGACCCCAGGTCTTACCTGATGCTTGGTGGAAAACATGGTTTCGCGAAGCATGACTATTTCTGTTTGGTAAACTAGCAGAGGGTTTTTTCTGACCTGCTAGGAGACATCATGGAGTCATTCCAGTTTCCCAAGGCATTTATCCAAATTGTTTTGCTTATAGCAGCTTCTCAAACTTCCCTAGCCAAGTACCCCTAACAGCAAAGTGAATACATTCCCTTGGTGGCCTGGTAGCAGAGTAAAAAATGGTACAACTCAAGTGTCAGAATGTCTTTGAAATTTCAGTTTTGTCAAAACATTGATTCAGATTTTACATTCTGCTCCCTAAAATGTCTATAGCGGTTTTTATTTAAAATAATATTTATAATTACATACTGAAGGGACTTTCATTTAAATAAAATAGACTAAAAAATATATTTATCTCCTCTCCATCCCAAAATGTCAAAAAATTTTTTTAAAGTGTTATAAACTCACAAAGACACAGAGAACATGACAGAGAATGATGGTAAAAAGAGATGCCAGCAAAACTATGAAATATAGAAAGAGAACTGATTAATGGTAACTAACTTAGCAGAGTAGAGAAAATTGCGACCTAAAACGTCCGCAGACAAAAACACCCACAAGCAAATAAAAATCCAGAATATTTGGGCTGCGAAACTCCAGAGACAGCCAGGAACTGATGCACTCGTATCTCTGAAAGCAAGGTTGAAGGTTGGAACTGAAAACAGAGAAAATTGGTTGAAAGTCTACTTAGGGAGAACTTAGATCTTAAATCTCTCCCTCTACCTACCAGGCAGAGTCCCTGGGTGGTGCAAATGATTAATGCATTCGGCTGCTAACCAAGAGGTTGCAGGTTTGAGTCCACTCAGAGGTGCCTCAAAAAATCAGCCATTGAAAACCCTATGGAGGTTCTTCCAGTCTCTGTCAGACCAGTAATTCTGGTCTTTTTTTGTCAGTTTGGACTCTTTGCTAACCCAGAACTGAAACCATTCCTTTTCAGACAAAGATTAGGCAGGACTATAAAACAAAAAATAACACACGTGAGGAAAGTGCTTCTTAGTTAAGTCAAATATAAGAGACCAAATAGGCAGCTCCTGTCCAAAAGGAGGATGAGAAGGCAGGAAGGGACAGGAACTGGACAAATGGACCCAGGGAACCAAGGGTGGAAAGGAGGAGTGTGCTGCCACATTGAGGGGATTGCAACCAATGTCACAAAACAGTATGTGTACACATTTTTGAATGAGAAATTAACTTGAAAAGCACAACTAAAAAAAAAAAAAAACCCTGTGGGGCACAGTTCTACTATGACACACATGGGGTTGTGATGAATCAGAATCAACACATCTGGCACTGGTAATTGGTACTCACCTGCCAGGTGTTTACAGACCCCCACCCCCATCCTGGAAGAAGATAGAAGGCTGACTTTCTGAACAAACTAAGCCAGAGAGGTTGGGTAATAGGCTCAGCAGAGCATGGCAGGGAAGCCCCTACAAGAAACAGGAGGAGTGAGTGAAAGTCTGCATATCAAACAGGACCACCTAGCCCTCTTCCCTCATTCAGCCCCCAAAATGCTGGTGGCCATACATCTGTCACCTGGAGGAATTGACTGACCCTAGAGCCTAAAGAAATTAACATCTGTAGAACACCAAGTAAGAAATCCAGGCCTCTGGACCAGGTGTGTAACAAGAGACCATCAGCCCAGAATGCCAACCAATAATGAAACCAATAATAATAATTAAATTGACTAAAAATTGGTTTCCTTTTTATTATCACCACGTGTAGCGATTCTAAACAACTTCAGTGATAAAATGCTCCTTTCCCCAAAAAATGTTTTCTGGGTCTAAGTTCCAAACAATTGCTGTGGGTACTGTTGAGTATTAATAATAGATATGTAAACTTCAGATTAGCACATTTTTATTTTTATCATGGAAGTTAATTCATGAAAATCCCCATTTTTTAAGTTAGTCTCCAACACACACAAACACAGCTATGTTTATCCCCTGAAAGTAAGTTTAGAATGGTTCAGACTTATTGGAGTTTGCTTCAAATCATTCAGTTTGTGGCTCCAACCATTGTGATACTTCATATTCCTGTGTTTAAATACTCATTGCCATCGAGTCAATTCTGAGTCATAGTGACCCTATTGGACAGAGCAGAACTGCCGTACAGGGTTTCCAAGGCTGTAATCTTTATGGAAACAGACTGCCACATCTTTCTCCCTGGAGCGGCTGGTGGATTCGAAGTGCGGTCCTTTCAGTTAGCAGCCTAGTGCTTAACCACAGCACCACCAGGGCTCCTTTGTATTTAAATAGAAGATTAAAAATAAGCAATGATAAAATAGTAATTGTAAAGACCAAAAAAATTGAATTACTTACTTCTGCCATTCTATGTGACTACTTAGAGTTTTTATTTATGTTTAAAATTTAAAATAGTGACACAGAGTGAGAATGGTGAAGGGCAATTGTTTTGTTTTGTTATTACAAATTTTAGCTCATTTATGAACTATTTTACTTAATTTGAATTTGTATATTTTACTTAATTTTTTAAATTGAAATATATATTTTTTCTTGTTGTTTTTCGACTAAAAAAAATTGATGAAGAAAGCAATGATTGTAACTGACTTTTTATCATTATTACTGAAAGTAATTTTTATATAGGTATGTTGCTACATGTATATGTATGTGTGTGTGTACACATATATAAACCAAAAACAAAAACAAAACCCATTGCTGTCGAGTCAATTCCAACTCATAGCGACCATATAGGACAAGGTAGAACTGCCTCATAGGGTTTCCAAGGAGTGGCTGGTTGATTAGAACTGCCAACCTTTTGGTTAACAGCCCGAGCTCTTAACCACTGTACCACTAGGGCCCCTATAACTACAAATACATACAAATTTATCTGATCTGGGTGTCAAATATGCTAGGTACACCTTGGCTTTCAACCCTTCTTCACTCCTAGATCAGCACAGTCAGCCAATGATCACCAGGTACATGACATACAGAGACCAAAATTAACAAACCAAAAAGAAACTTCAATAAAACAGAGACCATGCAGGGACAGAAGGAAACTTAAACCTCAACCCAAAATCCTCAGACATGAAAGAAAATATCACCTCTTTGAACAGGACTAACAAGAATAGGATTTTTTTTTTTTTTAAGAAAAGAAACTTACAGAGAACAAGAAAAGGCATAAAATATGAACAAAAAAAAATTAAATGGAAAAAGAAGACAGTAAAGCTGAGGAAATCTTAAAGGCAGTAGGACAAAAAATAGTAATAACAAAACTGAAAATAATAAAGAAAAGATTTTTTAAATAGAGGCTTAATCCAGAAGGTCTGACCTCTGACTAATAGGAGTTTCAGAAAGAACACTGAGTAACTGATGGAAGTAAAAAATCAGATAATATAGGAAACTTTCCCAGAACTAAAAGCCATGAGTTTCCAAACTGAAATGGCCCACAAAGTGCTCAGGACAATAATAAAAAACAAACCATACCAAGGCAAACCACTGTGAAATTTCTGAATATTGGGAATAACAAAATTTCTAAGAAATTCCAGAGAGAAAAAACATGGCATATGCAAAGGGCCAGGAATCAGCATGTCGTCGGATTTTTCAAAAAGCAACCTTGCAAATTATAAGATGTTGGAGCAATGCTATCAATATTCATATATATATATATATATATATGTATATATATTCTATCTAGAATTCTATAAGCAGTCAAACTATAAATCAAGTGTAAGTGTACAATCAAAATATTTTCTAACACATAAGGTCTCAAAAATGTTACCTCCTAAGTACCCCATCTCAGAAAGCTACTAAAGGATGTACTCCATAAAAACAAGAGAGTAAACAGAGATGAGTAATGCAAGATGTCCAAACAAATGAGGAATACAGTCTCAGGAGATAAGTGAAGAGAATTCCAAGGATAACAAGAATAACAATGAAGGGAATTCCCAAGTCAGCAGCTATGCAGCAGGCCTTGAAATTCCCGCAGTTCAGATTGAAGCAGGAAAATGGAATACTCCAGAAGCAATGTCTCCCCCGACCAAAAAAAAGTCATGTCCTCCTGTACAATGTGTACAATAAGTACATAACACTAGGCAGACTTAAAGGGAGAGAAAAAGACATTTTGAACTCCAGGAAAAAACAAAAAGCTGTACAAGAAAGGAAATGTAATCTTATGTGAACTGCATTTACATCATCCTAATAATGCAAACATTGAGTACTACTTTATCAAATAATTATGATAGAACTGCATTGGGAGTATGAGGGCTGGAGAAACTGTGTGTGTGTGTGAAAGAGAGACAGGCAATTCTTTAAGACAGCTTATTTTCATCTTTCATAAGAAAAATCAATAACTATGATTAAAAGTAGCAGTATCATAATATCATTTAGAAATATGCAGCTAAGCGCTAAGGAAAAAAAACCTAGAAGAAGTTACTCCCCTCTGGGGAGTACAATTTGGGATGGGAAGGCAAGGGACTCCTATTTTAAGTCCTGTGCTGCTATTTGACTTTTTAAATTATGTACTCATATTACTTTTGGCAAATATTAACTTTCAGGAAACCAGAATTTTATTGGAAACCCTCAGTTTTAATATGTGTTGAAAATTTATGTAATATTAAAATATAAAATGGGGATGGGGAGAACACCTCAGGACTCAGACAAAATACTTCCCCTAACTTTCTAGACCAGATCAGGCCTGTGGGCCTAAGAAAGACACTGAAGGGAAGGGAATCAACATCTACTGAGCACCTACTGCACAGTCCTGGTGGTGCAGTGGTTAAGAGCTGGGCTGCTAACCAAAAGGTTGGCAGTTCAAACCTACCAACTGCTCCTTGGAAACCCTATGGGGCAGTTCTACTCTGTCCTATAGGGTCACTATGCGTCAGAATCGACTCGTCTGCAATGGGTGTGGTTTGGTTTAGAGCACCTACTATATGCTAGCACCATTTTAGAAGATTTTCAGAAATCTTTGTTACTGTGGTGTGTTACACCACAACCCTGAAGAACAGAGGAAGTTGTTTTACAGATAAGAGACTAAGTCCTTAAAGGGTGAAGAACTTGATTGTAGGTGTTTGTTTATATTTCCAAGTGTGAAACTCAATTAGCCTTTGGACAGAAACTGACTATGGGTTCTTATCACAACTTGGTGAGATGCAAGAAGCCATTTTACAGATGAGAAAACTGAGACTCAGCAAGGTCAAATGACTTGATCATTTCACACAACCAGCAAGTAGCTGCAGTGTGGTCCTGGCCTCCAATGTACCTCCCTACTCTGAGCCTTTGGAAGACAGAGACTGCATCGTATTCCTGTTTGTATCACCAGCACCTAGCACACAAAAACCAAAAACCAAACCAGTTGCCATTAAGTCAACTCAGACTTATGGCAACCCCATGTGTGTCAGAGTAGAACTGTGCTCCACAGGGTTTTCAATGGCTGATTTTTCTGAAGTAGATCACCAGTCGTTTCTTCCAAGGTACCTCTGGGCGGACTTGAACTCCCAACCTTTCGGTTAGCAGCCAAGCACTTAACCGACTGTGCCACCCAGGGAGCACACAGTGTGTGGCATATAAGAAATACTCAACCAAAGCTGATTTACTGAAATAGATAAGGCCCTGAATAACTCTTGCTTGATTTATCAGCTAGGCTGTTTCCAGCAGTACCAAGCTCCCAAACCCTCTCCTCTCTTGATGCGCCATGCATGTGACCGGAGCCTGGGCTCTCCAGATCAGCTCCAGCAGGGGCAGAACCCTCCATCAAAACAAGAGGGAGCCATTTGGCTCACCCTTAAGTGGCCAAGGAGTGAGTTCACAGTATCAGGGCCCAGGCCTTAATACTGAAATATCACACACTTTAAATTACAAGACGATGCAATTTTGGTATTGAAAAATAGAAAAATTAAGCCTTTAATTAAAAAAAAGAAATTGTGGAAACAATTTTGGAGCCCAAGTAACTTTTGAAAACATCATTAACAAACTGTCAAATCAGAGATAAAAATCAGATGCCCGGAGGGGAAACAGCAAGGCCCCTAGTCCAGCCCCTCATCCTGAGTCACGGGCAGACCAGTTTCCATTCTGCAGGTCCAGGAAGCAGCAGGTACAGAGCTAACGCATATCTTCTGCTCCACTCTGGCTCTAAGGGAGCAGTGTTTGGAAAACAAGAAATGAGTAAATTCTCGAACATATGACATTCAACCAACTTGAGATAACACATGGAAATCCAGCGCTCTGGGAGAAGGTCTGGGAGGCAGGGGTGATCTCTTCAAAGAATCTTGGAAAAGTAGGTACATTCTCACGATTTCCCTGCATAATTCCACACTCTGTACAGGAGTCAGAATTACTGAGACTATCTCAGAGGCTTCCACAACCTCACAAGTTTACATTTTTTCCCAGAGGAAAAAGACTGTGGTAAAGATTAAGTGTTTGTAGAGTATGCACAGAGAGTAGGGTAGAATACAAAATATTATCAGAAGATCCTCTTTGTTCTCTGAGAATTTTACCATAATGGTAGCGTTAGCAAAATGTGTCTTCTGCTCTTGATCAGAAAAATTCAGAGTCAAACATCTTTATTGTTCACAGAGAAGATTCTCAGGACTAGAGAGTTGTTGAAAGAGTATCTAGAGAAGTCTGTCCACCCCTAACTATGTGGCAGGGTAGTAGGTACCCTATCTAAATTTTGAGGGAGGATGAAGAGAGAGAGAGGAGCTACGCTTCCAGCGCCGTCTCTATGCGCGTGCCCAAACACAGTGGGCATGAGGCAGCAAGAGCTAGGCATTCCAGAAACACAGGTCTAGTACCTCCCTCTGCCTCAGGAAAAACAACACTTAAGTCCCAAAGAGATAGAATTCAGGAATAAGAAGCAAGGGTATGTTTCCATGGAAGTTAGTACCTGAGACCACAGGTCCAGCTTTCCTGTATATAGTCACCCATGACTTTCTTGCTTCCCTGATCACTGGCTCACAGGAATTTCTGAAGGACCTACTCCAGGCCCTCTGGCATGGTCATATTTCAGGCTCTCCTTTCTAAGCACTAAGTTTCAGAAAACTGCCAGGATAGAAAAGTGTTTATATTCCCGGTCCTGGATATTAAACACCAAGGGCCTGCTGGACCTCCCCGGGGTCAGAATCCTGGGGCAGGGTGACCAGCCTCCATTCTTACTTCTAATTGGAGTCCACTAAAGACCAGTAGTAGATAAAGAACCACAGAAATGAACATTTCTTTAACACATTCACACCAAGTATAAGCATCTCTCATTTTAACAGCATCGGAAGGAAAACAATTGAATAGTGAGGGTTAGCATACCATGGGGCAAGGCATTCAGGCAAGAGTGAGTTTCTATATTTATCTTCTGGAATGTTCTCCAGAAATCTTTGCTCCAGGAATCCTAGAAACCCTGCAATGTTTCCTGGGAAATCTCTCTTTCTTCCCTACTCAAATTTGCATTGATAAAACCATCCTATGATTGGGCAGAAATATAGGCTTTTAAGAGCGATTTATCTTACAGGCATTTTTTTCAAATGGTTGGTAAGGTCTTATTGCTGTGCCTGCCTGGTTTTGAGTATTTTCAGGTCTGGTAATGCTCTGCAAATCAACAGCCCCAAAATGCATTTATGTTTCAAATAAAGATTATTTCCATCACTTTCTTCATACTTACCACCATCAAAACATTTTAAGTGCTGCTGAATACATTTACCTTTCTTGGTAAATGAAATCCTTCTCCCTGCCTCCAGAATTTTTGTATACAAAGTACAAGACTTATAATAAAGGTTGCCTTGATGTTGGTGGTGAGATCAAATTTGGCACAGCTACTCTGAAAGACAATCTGGAGTTACATATTTTAACAATACCTTAAAAAATAGTTGCTGTCAAATTGATTCAGACTCATGTGACCCCATGTGTGTCAGAGTAGAATTGTGCTCCACAGGGTTTTCAGTGGCTGATTTTTTGGAAGTAAATTGCCAGGCCTTTCTTCCAAGATGCCTCTGGGTGGACTTGAACCACCAACATTTTGGTTAGCAGCCAAGAGTGTTAACCTTTTGTGCCAACCAAGAACTGCTAATAAAATCTTTAAAATTAGCTAATCTGAAATGAAAGTTCACTTTCAACAATTTATCCTTGTGGTAATATTTCAGGGTGTTCCTAGAAATGTTTGTTCCAGAAGTTTTTATAATAGGAAAAACTTGAAATGAATCTGAATGTCCATTAATAGAAACTTGTTTAAATTAATTAATGTACATTGACCTACCATACAAGATACACTATTCCACCGATAAGAACAGTGTTGTAAAGGTCTATTTACTGAGAGGAAAAATGGACATGATGCCACATAGGGTGGAAAACTGGGCCACCAAACAATATATACATTATAAATATCATTTATAATGTATATATGGACATAGAAGATGTTCATCCATTCACTCACCAAATACTTAGGGGATGCTTCTAAGTTCTCACTGTTCCAGGCACTGGGAGACAGCAGTAAGCAAAACAGCCCCAGTTCCTAACCATACAGAGTTTATGACCTACAAAGAAGGGGAGAAAGACAATAAGCAAATCAACATAAATATAATGTCAGCTAGGGATAAGCACTATAAATAACAGTAAGGTAGGGTAAAGAATTACAGCGTGGAGGAAGAGACTATTTTCAATAGCGTGGTCAAGGAAGAATTTTGAGGAGATGAGATTTGGACAGAGACCTGAAGGAAGAGAGGGGGAGAATCAGGCTCTTCCCAGGCGAAGACCAAAATCAAAGGCCCAGAGGTAGAGCCAGGCATATTCAAGTCACCGCAAGAAGGCTCAGTGGCTGGAGGGGAGGAAGCTAGTACGGGAATGGTGGGAGATGAGGTCAGTGAGCTAGTGAGGGCCAAGGTAATGGAAACCACTGGAGGGTTTCAAGCAGGAAAGTGGCAGAGGACTCTGGCTGCTGTGTGTAGAATAGACTATAGTGGGCACGAGAGTGGAAGTAGAAAGACCATTTCCAAGGATGTTGCTGTATTCCAGATATGAGATGCTTATGGCTTGAACAAGGGTGGTAGCAATGGAGTTGGTGAAAAGTAGTTAAATGCTGGATATATTTTGAAGGTAAAATTAATAGTGCTATCTAACATGCAGGATTTACAGTGTGAGGTAAAGAAAGAAGTAAAGGTTTTGGCCTGAATAACTGGAAAATGGTATTGCCATTTTCTGAGTTAGGAAACCCTGAGGGAGTGTCTTAGTCATCTAGTGCTGCTCTAACAGAAGTACCACAAGTGGATGGCTTTACAATGAGAAGTTTATTCTCCTCACAGTCCAGTAGGCTACAAGTCCAAATTCAGGGAATCAGCTCCAGGAGAAGGCTTTCTCTATCAGCTCTGGAGCAAGGTCCTTGTGATGCATCAGTCTTCCCTTGGTCTGGGAGCATCTCAGTGCAGGAACCTCAGGTCCAAAGGACACGCTCTGCTCCAAGCACTGCTTTCTTGGTGGTATGAGATTTCCATGTATCTCTGTTCACTTCTCTCTTTTATATCTCAAAAGAGATGGCATTAAGACACTATCTAATCTTGTAAACCTCATCAGTATAACCTCATCACAGTGACAGACTTTACAACACATAAGGAGATCACATATAACCTCATCATAGTGATAGAGTTTACAACACATAAGGAAATCACATCAGATTACACAATCATACAATACTGGGAAACATGATCCAGTCAAGCCGACAGACATTTTGGGGGGACACAATTCAATCCATGACAGGGAGGAACAGTTCAGAAGGAAAATTAAGACAATATATAACAAACTATATGATAATAGCTAAATAAGTACTTGCTTGCTCTGGGCCAGGCACTGTTGTACCTGCTTTACATTTATATTAACCCATTTGTCACAATAACTCTTTGAGATATGTTTTTGTTGCATCTGGGATTACAGTTTACTTTTTTACTTACCTAGATGTTTTCATTTTTTTGCAATGAAACAGGTATACCTTACATAATAAAGGAAAATTGAATATATATAAGTGCCTGGTGATCTGCTTCTGATAAGATTACAGCCAAGAAAACCTATGGAGCAGTTCAACTCTTTAACAATTTGCTTTGTTTTATATATAGTCTCTATATGTATACAGGAGCCCTGGTGGCACAGTGGTTAAGAGCTTAGCTGCTAATCAAAAGGTCAGCAGTTCAAACCCACCAGCCGCTCCTTGGAAACCCTGTGAGGAAGTTCTACTGTATCCTATAGGGTCATTATGAGTCAGAATCAACTCCATGGCAACAGGTTTAGTTTTTATATGTATACAGGTATGTGTCACTTAACGTCCATGATACATTTGGTAAAATAGGATGTTATGTGATTTGGACATTGTGTGAATACCATATTGCATACAGGAGAGAGGTGCACAGGATGGTCATGAGGCAGCCTGGGACCTGTGCCACCTCCACCACAGCAAGGGATTTCAGGAAAACTTAGGCTCTGCTGCTGCCACCAGTCCTGTGTGTTCCCTGCCTGATCTCCAAGAGTCACGCTGTCCCACAGAGCACACACTCACCATCCATCCTACCACCTCCAGGTGTGCTGCAGGCTCCCTTCCCTTCCTTCCTGCCTTCTTTTCCCTCCCCTCCTAATGGGCTTTAAATTCTTCCAGCCCCACCCAACACTCCTCCTTTGCCTCCTCCCCCAGCCACTTTTCTTGCTCTTCCTCCCACCACTGCCACAGTCCAGGCCACCAGAACCTGGATGACTTGGTGGCCACCACTGCAACACGGTCTTGGGCCCAGGCATAGCACGACATGCAGAGCACCCTGGCTGAGTGGGGCAGTGGCCTCAAGGGGCATCCTCCTAGGTGTCTGCACGGTCCCTGACTGAGGCAAGCACGGTGGGACAGGCAGCCACAGATGGGCACTGGTACCTCCTCCCTTTGGGAAGGGCCAGGCTGACACTGACCCGGAGAGACAGAGAGACAAATAGAAACTTAATAAAGTACATTCACGACATCTCCTTCTCCTATCAGGATTTCTGAACTTTATTATAAACTTGGAGCCCTGGTGGCGCAGTGGTTAAGAGCTTGGCTGTTAACGAAAAGTCTCGCAGTTTGAATCCAGCAGCCTCTCCTTGGAAACCCTATGGGGCAGTTCTACTCTGTCCTATAGAGTTGCTATGAGTCGAAATCGATTGGGCGGCAATGGGTTTTTTTGTTTGTTTTATTATAACCTTATGGGACCACAGACATATATGCAGTCAGACGTTATGCGAACAGATGTTATATGGCACATACCTGTATATATGTATATACATAGTCAAGAGAGACCTGTAAAAAAAAGAAAAAGATTTTATTTATAAATTGTAGTACATGGTGAGTCCTTGCTGAGTTTCAGCTCCTTTCTCTCCCCACTTTTAAAAGCTCTGGAATGCAAATAAGAGAGAAACATTAAAGGAATAAACTTGCATCTATCCTAATTTTTTTCATATGAAAACTTGCAAAAGGATTTCTTAACTATTATGCCTAAAACATTATTTGCAACATCCCAAACAGATGGCGACTCACCAGTGGGTCCCACACCAAGCTGAGAGCCTCTGCTGTAGATGATTATACAAATCCAATTGATGGAAGGCATTGGTTTTGTTTTCAACATTTCATAAATGAGAGCTCTCATTTAGTTTTGTCTTTTCTCTCCAATCATTAGTATTTAACTATAAAATTGGTTGTTTTGTCCAACGATTTCCATCTATGTGAATTTACTGGAAGAAATATAGACAGCAGCAGTGATTGTGGCTCCTTACAATGCATGAACAAGAGGGACATTTGGAGCAGGGACCCTGCTGGTTACCATGGTAACACTCTCTTGACTGGAGAGTTGAGCAACTGTATCTGCCATGATTTGGGTGGAATTCTGACTGCGCTTTGTTGCTATCTGATATTTTCTGGGTACATAAGTGGAAGATGAACCAATCACATCCAATTTAAAATGAAAAATTAGATGGAGACTTCATATCATTACCCTCCTCTAATGATGCTTAGCAAGCTCCCTGATGCTGGAATTGCACCAAAGGCAGTCACATTCAATTACTGTAACTCCAAAACAAATATCTATTTTTATTTTATTTTGAAAATGTAGGAAAAATCCCATAACGGGAGTCTCATTAAATGGAATTGGATAGGCCTTGGATCAAATTGAGTCTGCTTAATCATGTACATTGGAACTGGAAAGACATTAGAGATCACATAGTCCAACCTTGTCACTTGACAGATGAAGAAAAAGACTCTGAGAGAAATTAAGTGATTAGCCCAAGACCACACAGAAATGAGGACTAGAACCCTGAGCAGACTGTTGTCTCCATCCACTAGACCATTTGGCCTTTTCTTGTACAAAAGGCACCTGACGAGGCCTCTGCTGGGGGTCTCAGTTGGCCACACAGTGATCCCAGGGGAGGACTCAAGAGCCGTCTACCACAACTGTACCACACGCCTCATGCCCCTAGCAGCAGCAGAGCTGGGTAGTCCAGGAGAGAGGAAAACCCCACAGGTGGCCAATCCAATACTACAGCACCTCATGGCTGGTGGTTGTAGAGGCATTTGGCTCTACCCTAAATTCCAACCTAGAGATTGTAAAAGGAAATTTGGAAGGTCTAAAGAAATAATTCCTTCTCTAAGACCAATGGACTCACACATACCAACAATCATGAAGATAGCACCAGAGGGGGCATCATTTCATTCTGTTATATATAAGGTTGCCATTAGCTGAAGCTGACTTCACGGCAACTAACAACAACAAAGAAATGAAAGAGAGAGAGAATGTTCGCAGATGTGTAGGAAATGTAAAAAGACATTAAGGAAACAAGAATCAACCCTTCACCTTTTAAAAGCTACTTTCAATAACAACTATTATCAGAGACCTTCAGACTGCTGAAGTTCTGAACAAGATAAAATTTAGATCACAAGTAATTTCTTGACTTACATCTTCTCTTGCACCTCAGCTACACTCCCTTTAGCAGACCAGCTGTTAACAAAGTTCCAGCTTGCATTGCAGTCAAGAGCCACAAAGCTTACGAAAGGAATTTTTAAAAAACTCGGCAGGCAATCAGCTCTGCAGTAATCATGAGCAACATGTTATTAGCTTTGGGAATACATTTAGGTGTGGAAATACAATCTAGGCTTTATGCCAACCATATAGAATACCAGTTTCTTGCCTGTAGCTATTTGTCACAAGCTAGCAACCAACCAATGGCTTTTATGTATGTTGTAGGGTACTGTGGACAGACTAGATTTACCTAATGACAAGCATGACAATTCCCAGGTAGCCAGTCTTTGGAAAGACTTCCCCACAGTGGTGACAAGTCAAATAGTCTAATCAGTTACATCACTCACTTTGGAGCTTCAGCCAACAGCTGCAGGGCTCTTCTGGGGTTGCACTGTTGAGTTGTCCCTGCTGGCTTAAATTCCTGGATAGCTGTCCCTTGGACTTATTGATTCAGTGGAATCTGCAAATAGTGATAATATGCCATATACGAATCAATTATCAGATTTGTATTAATTAAACCACCTCCCTGCTTTAATTAACAATGATTGGTGATCTTTCAGGCAACTGGTTTGGATCTACCTTCTGACACTGCCACTGGCTGCACCACCTTGGACTTGCTTTTCCTGCCTGAGATTCTGTTCCCTCATCTGTGAAATAAACAAGGTAGTTGAAAGGGTGTCTATAGTCATCTCAGGCTGTAACATTCTGGATTTTGGCTTTGAAAGAAAGTATCTATACAGAGGAATCAAAACAGAAAGATGTTACTTGTAGTTGAAAACAACTAGCCTTGAAATTTTACAAGATATTCTTGTTGAAGACTAGTTACTAATAATGCTAACCTGGACTAGGGGGCCAGTGGTGGTTCAGTGGTAGAAATTATATCTTCCATGTGGGAGACCTGAATTCAACTCCAAGCCAATGCACCTCCTGCATAGCCACCACCCATCTGTCACTGGAAGCTTGTGTTTATGATGCTGAACAGGTTTCAGTGAAGCTTCCAGACTAAGGAAGACTAGGAAGAAAGGCCTGGAGATCTACTTCTAAAAATCTGCTAATGAAAACCTGTGGACTGGACAGCATTTCATTCCATTGTGCACGGGGTCACCATGCACAACCTGAACTAGGAAGATGGGCATCTAGATGTTTGTATCAGGGCCTGCAAGTCTTTGCAGAAGCATTGATGTTTAAGTGTGCATTTATGTACTATCTTTCTCCTAGTGAGTACCAAGAACTTCAAACATATTCAACCAAAAGTTGGTATTACTTCTCAAGATGCACCCATGATTATGTTTAATCCCAGAACATATCACACAGTACACATCAGCATCAAAGGGATTCAGGAATTGCCAGTTGGCCAGATACAGATTTCATTAATGTAATCTAATCCTTAATATCTGATCACTAGGATCCAGATCTTTTACTGAATTGGAATTGTGATACTTCATAATTTCTGAAGCTCTGCTCACTGTCTGCAGAGTAAGCTGCCTTCGTCATTCTCTCTCCAACAGGCCTGCTCTTGTTAAGCCACAAGGTAAGGGACATAACACTTCTGAGCCCAGCTTTCCAAACAATCATGCCGAAAAGTACTACTGAGAGAAAAGGTAATGACAATGGTAGAACAGAGAGTTCACCAAAGTTAAATCTGTAGTACTGGATTTATGTGGTGAATTTTATAGAAAATAACTGTTGGAGAAACTGTGCCATATTTCAACTTAAACTGTGTAGATTTACCTTGTTTTAAGAAACTCCAGTCTATAAAAATCTGCCAATTTTAAGTTTATAAATTATTGAGTAGCTACTTTACAAAATGTTTATTACTTTTTGCCATGAGAAGAGAAATAAAGTTAATTCAAACCTGTGCACTTTATATCCTAAAAGAAAAATCTTAATGATTTACAAAAGGATTCAGAATAGCACACCTATGAAGTACCTGTTATGGGTCAGGCACTACACTAAGTGCTTTCACAACATTAACTCATTTAATCTTCAGAGTAATCCTATGAGGTCTATTTTGTTGTCAACTCTCTGAGACACCAACAGATTAAGTGAATTGCCAAAATCATACAGCTAGTATGAAGAGGGACCAAGACTTGCAACTAGGCACTCTGGTTTCACATCCCATACCCCTAACTTCTCTGCTATACTTACATTTTAAAAGGGTAAATTTACTTAGTACATATACAAATGATTTAACTTTTTACTATTTTTTGGAAAATCTTAGTTTGAAAATCAATTGCTCTGACTTAGAAGCCCAGAATCACAGACAGGCCTGTGAGAATTTCTTCTCTTGGATTTTTGAATGAGAGGCATATATTTGTCATGTTTGTTTCATTTGCAATGACAGAAACACAACTCAGGTTTAATCAAAAGAAAGATTTTATGGGTTTATAAAACTGAGATGTTGGGAGTATAGTTAGCCTCAAAGTCCCCAAAGGACTCAAGAAATAGCATCAGAACTCATCTTATTCTCTTAGCTCTGCCTTCTTCTGTCCATTGGCCACATTCTCTTCTGTTCGTGTGTGTGTGTTTGTGTGTGTGTGTGTGTGTGTTAAGGGACCAAGGGGAATGGCTATGGGCAACTTCAAGCTTATTTGATTCCATTTAGTACCCCAGGTGCAAGAAAGAACTTCTTTCCCCGTATAGATAATTCCTACAAAGGCCTCTGAGAAGCCTAGATCTGGGCCAGTCGTGTGGTCAGAGGGTTGAGGCACTATGATTGGACACCTCATTGGACAGAGAGGCAGGATTCTTTCAATCACAGTGCCCCCAACCACATGCAGTAGAGGAGGAGCAATTCCCCAAGAAAGAGGAAGTATTCTTAAGAGGAAAAGGGGAGATAGGACACTGGGCAGAAAAAACCAAAAGATGTCAATTACATTCCTGCAAATTACTAAGGAAGATAAGTTTTCAAGAAAACCCAAGCACCATACACGTATGAATAAAAAAGAAAAAAAAAAAATACACAAGTAACAATGGAACCATCTTGCAATCTAACCTCCAGCCATTGGTCGTCAAGAACAGCAGCAAGCTTTGCAGTGATCATGTTCAGAAAAGAAGAAACTCTTGGTATGGGCTTAGCGTATGAAACATCTATACTCCTGAGCAGTAACTGAGATCACTATTAATACAGAGTTGTGGTAGGACAGCAGATCATGCCCAATAGCCATTCTCCCTTCTTCCGTAGTAACAGAACCTCAGTTGTAAGTTGTAAACCCCAACTATCTTACAGCTAGGAGTGTCCACGTGCCTAAGTTCTGGTCAATGAGTGGTAAGATGAAAGTACTGTTATGCTTTGTGAAAAGACAGTAAAGGGATGCCCTCTGCCCATTTTGTTTTTTTTTTTTCCTTTATCCCTCCTTCATTTCTGTTGACTGGAATGGAGACATGATGGCTGGAGTCAGAGCAGCCATAATGGACCATGAGGAGACCGTAAGGTGACCTTGGGATGAAAACCATGCATGATGGGAGAAACAAAACAGAAGTCGCCTACAGGATTTATGCACAAAACACAGAGCAGCTATCTCAGCCCTGCACAGTCTACTGCCAGGCTTCTGCAGGAGAGAAATTAACTGCTAACCTGTTTAAGCTGCTGATATTTTGGGTCTCTATTACTTACAGCCAATCTTAACTGGCTAGTCTAGAAAAAAAGTAATATGTAAGCATTCCAGGACATAAGGAACATAGATCAACAAATGGCACTGAATGAAGGGTTGAGTTGTGTGCAGAAAGGAGAATTGGTGGTTGTCCTTTCATGGAAAGGACTTCCCTGGAGCCAGGAACCATGCTGGCACTTGGCCGACATTACTTCATTTAATGCCCCAGCATCAACTCTGTGAACTCTCTATAGTTTTCCTCATTTTACAGCTGAGGGAATAGTCAGGTAGGTTTGTCTCTTCCCTGAGGTCACACTGCTAGTAAGTGGGCAAGGTAAATTTGAACCCACATGGAACTGTCTCCAAATCTTCTCTTTGTTCCAGTGCAGTACCCCCACCTCCTTGCTCCCCTGGTCCAGGGGGCCTTACTGTATTAAACCAACATATGAAAATATGAAGTTACATAAAAAAATCTAGTCCTGCTAGTCATTTTACCAAAGGATTCAACACACAAGTTCCCTAAACACCAAGCTTGTCAATCCATTTAAAATCTAGTTCCATTTTTAAAGTCAATTTACACCTGTCAGGAATATTTATGGAACATAAATTAAGCAAATCCTCTACTGAGGGCTTTTTAATTGTGAGACAATCTCTACTTCCTCTTGTTGAAGGAGGGGCCAGTTTTGCTTTTTAAAATGCCCTAACTGGTAAATTATGTTCAGAGATGTTTCTTCCCTGACTGCAGAGCAAACTAGCAACACAGTCAGGCTCAGATCCCCTCTCCCCAGGTTTTACTTCCTTATAAGTTGCCTCCACTCAAGAGTCTTCTTGCCCTGTAGAAATCTTACAAGAGTTCAGCACCAGAGCTTGGTCAACCACTATTATGGGGTTGACAGATTCTTGGCTTTTCCAAGGATTTTGTTTGTTTGTTTGTTTTTTGAGTGAATAAGTAGGTCTACTTAGGTTTATTGTAGGAACAAAAGTTCTTCTGGAAAGCTAATTCTTTTGAATGCTTGAAATGAAAAATAATACCCCTCCCCACCCTTCAGAGTTCAGTCTGATTTAAGTAGATGAAAACGCTAACGTTTCTAAACCCAAGGCTTTATTTGGGGTAGAATATAAAGTGCCTTTTCTAGCTGTTGTGACAGGAAAGGAATATGCAGGATTCTTAAGAGAAGATTGCAGATCCCATGCTGATTTAATTTACGTATCTTCCTGCCAGGAATAAAACCTCATGGACTCTGGAACTTACTCAATGATTATTTGATATTTTATGTATTCATTGCATATTTGGAATTTTTTTAATTGGGTTTTTTAACTACCTATAAAGAGAAAAATTACTCGTTTTCATTTTTAGTTTTTGGACACATTGAAAGTATTCCTTATGTGCAGAAGGAAATTAGTGGTTATAGGATAATACATGGAAATGCAACAATTATTAAGCCCAGGGATAGAATATAATGTTGGTCAAAGACAGATTTGTGGTTCTGTACCTAGCATTGGTTTTTAATGTTGGCAACAATCATTTGGAATTACTTCCTCAGCAAGTTTACTCTTTCTTTAACTTAAGTGAGAGAGAAAGAATGGAAGCAGAACTCTGGCTGGAGTGTGTGCGTGTAAATGAGGAAACAGGGTTTAATGTGAGAGAGGGCAGGATGCAGGACAGTAACTGAGGCACTGTTCAAAGAAAGCCCTGAGTGCAAGAATTCTGCCTTGTAAGGGTTAACAGCATCCTCAGTGTAAGGCAGTTGTTAAAGGTCTTTGTGCTAAGCTTCTTATTTCTCAAATGTTAATCCATTTCGGAAATACATTATCAGCAGACATGTTTAAAAAAAAAAAAACTATAAGAAAACAAAATATTTGTGAATGCTTGTTATACTTATTTCTTCAGTTCCAAAGATGCATTCTATTGGTATCCTACTGTTCCCACCTCCAGTCCCTCCATTGTACCAGTGGTATCACTTTCCAGGAAATTCCTGAGGTTGATAATCTTGGCTTCATCTTCAATCTCTCTCTTTTCTGTTCCATTTTCTACTCCTCTTCTTCCGTAACACACGCAAAATACAGTATGTAACTTGATTGCTCCTACTTTATTACAGTGTTATACAGACTGGAGCGAGGTATAACCAGTTGGCATCAAGTCGATTCCAACTCACGGTGATATCATATGTGTCAGAGTAGAACTGTGCTGCATAGGGTTTTCAACAGCTAATTTTTTGGAAGTATATCTCCAGACCTTTCTTCCAACCTTCCAGTTAGCAGCTGAGTGCATTAACTGTTTGTACCACCCAGGCACTCCTGAAGCAATGTATCCCACGGCAGTCCAGGCTATTATGACTCCTAGTGACCCTATAGGACAGAGTAGAACTGCCCAGTAGGGTTTCCAAGGCTGTAATCTTTAGCGAAGCACACACTGCCACATCTTTCTCCCACAGAGCAGCTGGTGGATGGAACTGGCGACCTTTTGGTTAGCAGCCAAGCACTTAACCATTGCACCACCAGGTCTCCTCAAAACAATGTATAGGCCCCTATAAAAACAAAATTTTCACAAATTCTTATTGTTGATTTAGTTGTTTTTTTTAACCTTATTTAAATATGCACAATGTAGAACTAGATTTAAAGTCCTTAAGCATAAAGTTCTTATGTTGTTGTTGTTAGGTGCTGTCAAGTTGGTTCCGACTCATAGCAACCCTACTCACCACAGGACGAAACACTGCCCGGTCCTGTGCCATCTTCACAATCGTTGTTATGCTTGAGCCCATTGTTGCAGCCACTGTGTCAATCTATCTCGTTGAGCGTCTTCTTCTTTTTCGCTGACCCTCTACTTTACCAAGCACCTTGTCCTTCTCTAGGGACTGATCCCTCCTGACAACATATCCAAAGTGTGTAAGACATGGTCTCACCATCCTTCCTTCTAAGGAGCATTCTGGTTGTACTTTTCCCAAGACATATTTGTTTGTTCTTTTGGCAGTCCACGGTATATTCAATATTCTTCACCAACACCACAATTCAAAGGTGTCAATTCTTCTTCGGTCTTCCTTATTCATTGTCCAGCTTTCGTATGCATATGAGGCGATTGAAAATACCATAGCTTAGGTCGGGTGCACCTTAAATCTTCAAGGTGACATCTTTGCTTTTCAACACTTTAAAGAGGTCTTTTGCAGCAGATTTGCCTATTGCAATGCATCTTTTGATTTCTTGACTGCTGCTTCCATGGGCATTGATTGTGGATCCAAGTAAAATGAAATCCTTGACAACTTCAATCTTTCCTCTGTTTACCATGATGTTGCTTATTGATCCAGTTGTGAGGATTTTGGTTTTCTTTATGTTGAGGTGTAATCCATACTGAAGGCTGTGGTCTTTAAAATAAAAATAAATCTACAAATTAAACACAACAAAAGTACAAAATTAATAAAATTCAAATTTATTCATTCCAAAAAAATTTTATTGTGTATTATGTGTCAGGTACTGTCAGAGGTGCTAGGAACACAGCAATGAACAAAAGAGATAAAAATAAGTGCCCACATGGATTGTATTTGAATATTTTAGCAACTCTAACAGAATAAACCAGATATGTTGTTGTGTACACATGATGACTCAATTCTCCAACCTCTTTTCTCTATTCCAGTAACTGCAAATATATCTTCTCGTAGTGAACTATGACATCGTTTGGCACAATTGTACCATTTACATATTAAATTCACCTTTCTTCTTTTCTCATTAACTCTCAACAATTAAAACAGTACATTGCTCTGCCACACCATTCAGTTTTCTTGGGTATCAAATCCAAGTGTCCATATAATAATTTAGGAAACCAGATTCTCACTCTATGCAATCACCTGTAAAGTACAAATTTTACTACAAACAAAGTTAAATTCTGTCATTTTGGTCATTACATGTTACCAACACTCAACCACAGATACAAAGACAACAAAACCACCTAAATTGCATGCATGTTCAGTTAAAAAATGGTCATCTAGATGATCAAAAAAGAATATCAAGAATTTTCAAAATCTTAGAACTTCTGAACCCTGAATACAACATATCTACAGACTCGGTTAGGAAACACTGATCTACAACCTGTCTCAGACGTTCTTTGTCCATTCCTGGTATACCCTGACCCCACCATGCCCACTCTAGACCTCTTATCCCGGCTCATGGCCACACCTTTCCTTTTTGCCTTTGTTCCCGTGCACTCCAACCCATTCCCGCCATATAGTAGCCTGGGTAATTGTCTTCAACCAACATATTTTGAGACCTATTGTGTTCCAGATGCTATTCAAAGTCCTAGGAATACAAAAGTGAAAGATACATGATTTTTGTATGCGAAGTACTCACAAATATGTATTCTCAAAGGAGTTCTCTGTTCCAACAACCATACTCTCCTTCCCTCCTTCAAAGCATTCTTCAAAATGTTTACTTTCCTCATAGTCTTCCCAGATTCATCTATCCAGGCTCCACTCTCAACAACACCTTCAGTAACACACCTAGCCATGCAGTGGATCTCTAACTTGCAGTAGTTCACTTGCAAATTCATATTTTTATGCACATATTTTTCTTTTTGTGCTGTCTCTTTTCTTCAGAGTGTGAGTTCCTTAAACTAGGCTGGGTCTTCTGTGTTTCTCAAACCCCACAGCTGCTAGATTAGGGCCAGCCCTGACAAGCCCTCTGCTCTCCCAGAATTTAGGACACAATGCACAGTGGTGCGTTTGCTTCAAGTTTAGTCAACCTTCTCTTGAGATCACAAACTGAGTTAGTTCTGCTTAGATCCTTCTGTTCCATTCATCTTTTATCCACTACTTTTCTGGTAGCACAACAAACCAACTTTTACATCATGGCTGCTAAGGTGGATTCAAAGGAATTACAACACCCATACCTGTTGCCATCGTGTCGATTCCAACTCATAACAACCTTATAGGACAGAATAGAACTGCCCCATAGAGTTTCCAAGGAGCGGCTGGTGGATTCAAACTGCCAACATTTGGTTAGCAGCCAAGCTCTTAACTACTGCACCACCAAGCTCCACAACACCCATAATGTGCATAAAATCAAGAATCCAAAGCTGCCTGAATTGCCTAACAAAGTAATACACAAAATAACATATGAACTTCAAGCAAGGGCATTTGCAATGACAGGAAAAGAGGAAGAGGGAGAGAGAGAGAGTGCACAAGCACAAGCTATGGCAGCACTCATTTTAGTTCATTACATTCTAGAAACCATTCTCCAAGAGTCTACCCATGCAATGGAAGTGTTGCACTCACACACATGCATAGACACATACAATAATAGCAGCAAACACTCTTCTAAGAATTCTCAACATATTCATTCACTTAATCCTCATAATAACCCAATGCAGAGCATCCAGGAAATATTCCGAGCCCACCAAGGATGGGAGGAAAATTAACAAATCACAAAATGGACACCACCCAGAAACATCAAGTTTTAGTCCAACGGAAGCCATTCATATCACAATTTATCACCAGCCACATCCATCCAAAGTAGAAACACCCAGACTGTGGAACTGAGATTTGGAACTAGGGAGAGACTAAGGTGTGTGTTGAAGGATGGGGACAAGGTGTGGGTTGATGTCCCTACTTCCTTCTACAGCCACAACATCCATGAATATGTCCCAATTTCTTTTTCAAGGGCTGGTGGTAAATGACCCACATGATCATACCACGTGTACAGACTAAGAAAATTTTTTACAATCTGTATTCTGATACCCAAACTCCTATGCTAACTCAGAGAAACTATGCTGCAACAGTTGTGAAACCAACTACTAACCCAATTAGAAAACCAAGGGACAATCAGGAATCAATCTTTTCAAAGATCACATAGCAAGGCTATAATTGTCCTTCTTCTCAACTTTCACACAACTTTAATGCTGCCTCCCATTGGACTTTTCTTCTTCGGCCTCATACGTTTATTGTGTGTTTGCCTTCACCCTTCTGAAGGTCTTTGAGGGCACGTGGTTGGAATTCAATGAATGAGTGAAAAATGAAAAATAACTGTTTTCTAAGCTTTACAAAGTGAGCTTTCTCATACCACTTTTTGGCTAACTCTGAGGATAAAACAAAGAAACAATCTTCTAGAAAGATACAGTGGCCCTTCTCACAGTGGGTCTTAAAGTAGGAGTTTGTCTTTATGAGAAAAATGACTCCTCAAACACTTATGCATCCTCCAAGTTTCCAAATAAAGGTAGGAAATTCCCTTCATTGTGACTCTCAACAATAAGCCACTGGGATTATGAAAATCAAATGGATGTAGATACAGACGCTGGTAATGTTGCTTTTGTTGTTCGATGTAGACTTAATTAAATTTATCTATAATACATCAGGTCCTTACTAGATATTTTACGTATATTATCTCATTTGACCTTTAGGTTTCCCCCTCACTCTGGGCTTCTCTCCAGCTCCCTGCCTGGAATTCCCTCCTCTCCACTTGTCTAGGTTATCCCTTTCCAAGACCCAGCTCACCTCTTCCCTAATCCATGAAGCTTGTCCTGATTCTACTGACCTTAAGCAACCTCTCCTCTGAGACCCTAGGAGTCTTACATTTCACACTGACACCCAGCACAGGCTGTGCTGTCTTATTGGTTCTCTCTTTATCTACATGTCCTGACTCCTCAGCTAAAATGGAAGCCTCTTCAGTGCAGGGATCAGCGTCTTCCATAAATATTTCTTATCATATTTTTAGTAATTTAGGAAATACAAAGAATAATAGTTATATCATTCAGAATTAACAACTGTTAATTAACCACCCTACCCCATTTCCCTCTTCATGGACCAGCAAGCTCCACTCTCATGAGGTTGTTGTGTCTTTTATAAACATGCATATATTCTATAAACATTATACAGCATTTTATGCTTGAATATTTAAAATTTGGATAGATGGATGGATGAGTGGATGGATGGATGGATGGATGCCATCTAGATGACTCTAACATATTGGCGACCTTATGTACAGTAGAATGATTCTGTGTCATCCTCAGGATTGCCAGCATGTTTGAGTTCATTGTGGCTATTGTGCCAATCCATCTCACTGTGGGTCTCCCACATCCTCACTAGCGCTCTACTTCACCAAACATGATGTCTTCCTCCAGCCATTGATCCCTCCTGAAGATATGTCCAATAGCAAGTGAGTTGGACAGTGTTCTGTTGTAATCCATAATTTACAGAAGTAGATCACCAAGCCTTTCTTCCTAATCTGTCTTAGTCTGGAGGCTCCACTGAAATCTGACCACTATGGGTGACCCTGCTGGTATTTGAAATACTGGTGGCATAGCTTCTCACATCACAGCAACATGAAAGCCACCAGAGTACAACAAACTGACGGACAGATGCTGGAAATTTCACATAAGCAGCATCATATTCTACTATTGTTCTGTATCTTGCTTTTTCCACATAACATGATGATTTTTTCCACTACTAATTAATTGCTTAAGTACTCAGCTGCTAACCAAAAGGTTGGTAGTTCAAACCCATCAGCTGCTCCATGGGAGAAAGATGTGGCTGTCTGCTGCAGTAAAGATTTATAGTCTTAGAAACCCTACGGGACAATTCTACTCTGTCCTATAGGGTCGCTATGAGTCAGAATCGACTTGACCGCAACGAGTTTGGTTTTTCAGTACACAAACCAGACACCCAAAAATGCTGTTGATGATGATGATAGTGAAAGACACACAGGGTTTAGGAGCAAGGAGTTAGCTAGAAAATCATGCATAAGCTTTTCATGGCCTTAAAAGCTGAGAGCTGAATATACACTTTATATATCCCAGATTCTCAATTTACTTGCTGTGTGAACTGAGGCAGGTTATGTAACTGATTTGTGTCTCAGCTTTCTCATTTGTAAAATGGAGGATAATACCAGAAGCTACTGTTCACATGGTGAGAATTAAATTAGTTAATGCATTTCAAGCTCCTAGAACAGTGCCTGGAACATAGTAAGCATGCAAAACATTATTATATATAATAATAATAATTAATATTAGTATTATGACATGTCCAAGTTGTTAGTTGGATAAATTTGAATGATACAGAATTTGAACCTTAGGAAAGTAGAGAAGAGAAAAGGCTTACTAGGAAATATATCAAATTATAAATAGTAATTAGTCTTATCACTAATATTTGTCCAGAAAGCCCCCTCTTAAAAGCCTAGGCATTTTACTTTTCCACCCAGTTATCTCCAGGTTTATGGCCAATTGGTTGTCAATCATTTTAACCTCTTAACCTAACTCCACAGAGCACAATATGTTCAGAGTAATCTGAAAAGTGACTTTGTTGGCTGGATTTTGGACGCAGTTTCTCAGCCTACACTTTACAGAATTCTTAGTTGGTAGGAGAAATCCCCTCTAAAACCACTGTGACAAAGTTATTTTAGAGCTTCAATAGTTATTCTTTCTTTAAGCCAGGTTTAAAAAAAAAAAAATTGTTACCCTTACACTCTATTTATTTATTTTGGCCTCTGTGGACTAGACCACAGCTCAAACTTTATGGACCTAATAAAATTCCCAACATTCTTAGACACAGGTCGTGATGTTTGTGCATGGGGCAGAAAACAAAGGTGCATTTATGAGGAGAATAGACATGCTCAAAGATAAGTGGACTGAGGTCAGTTGTAGAGGATCAGGCTGCAGCTAACCCTGACACAGGTGATGTATGTCTTAGGTGTGTCCCCACTCTTTCCATACTCCATCTCCTTTGTCTTCTTTTCCAAACAAGTGTCCTCCATTACTAGGATCTCCCACCATAACACTGCCAAGGGCTGTCCTGCCCAGAATGAACTATGTCTAGAACTTCGCATCTTGCTCTCAAACCATGCCCTCAGACATTACCTGTCCTGTGCTCCCTTCCCTCACAGTTAGTCTTTCTTATAGGTGAGAGTTGGTGAAGTCAAGGTGTTACCTGGGCCAAGCAGGGAAGGCCTTTTAGCAGAAGCTTTCTTGAGCCAATATCTCAACCTGAAGCAGTAGTTCTATTGTTGGGAAGTGGGTAGAGCTTCTGGCACTTGAAATTATACCTTATGAATGGCTGCCTATTATCCTACCTACAGGACTAGCTCTCGAAGCTTACCATGCTGCAAGAGTGGGCAATACTGTGTTTCACTGCAACTACACATAGTTAATCAGGTACCAGAATTTCATCTTACACTTCATGTGCTTTGCAATTTTTAATACACTTTTATCTCACTTGATCCTCACAACACCTCTACCTCATTTGGTAAAACAGAGCACTCTTCCTATTGGTTTTCTCTTTCCTACACCAAACAGAAAAGAGGCCTGGTGGCGCAGTGAGCAAGCTCTCAGCTGCTACCTGAAAGGTCAACAATTCAAAGCCACCAGCTGCGGGTTTCTCCTTGGGAGTAAGATGTGGCAGTCTGCTTCTGTAAAGATTTACAGCCTTGGAAACCCTATGGGGCAATTATTCTTTATCTTATAGGGTCACTATGAGTCGGAATCTACTCAATGGCAATGGGTATGGAGTTAGGTTTCATGGCAAACAGAAGTCATCTTACCAAAATGATTGGATGGCATTAGTTACTTAGGGAACTATAGTATATCATCTACCAAACACAAGACTTTAGATGATTATGTGGAAAACAAAGAAGGAGTACTTTTCAATCCCTTGCAAGGGATTAATATTTTTTAGTCACTTAGGTAAGAATGACTGTTCCTGAAAGAAAAACATAAATCCTCAGGTTGTCAATGAATATGGCCTTTCCATCTTTTAAGATCTGAAAGCTCAATGGGAATATATTACAAGATTAATTATGTCTAGAGCAAATAAACACTACTGTCAATCTTCAGATAATCTTGCTCCCAAAAAAAGTTCATCTGGGCACTTTTTATCACGCATGATGTTTTTAAAAACTGCTTTTAGAGTTGGGAACATGGCACTATAGGCAGAAGCACCACACCGTACCTTCACAGCAAAGATCCGAACAACTAAGACAAACAGAGAAAACGGCAATACTGAAACCCTAAGCATCAAATGAAGAGATAGAGAACTCAGCCAAGAACAGAATGGAATAAGAAACTGACCAAGAACAGAGAGCAAAGAGAGATACAAGCAGAAGTTACCTATCAGCTAATGCAGCATGGATCCGATATCTTGGACTCCTATCAGAGATCAGCAAACAGGGGGTATGAGAAAGCAGTTTGACAGAGCTTCCAGTGGGAGACAGAACAACAGGTAACCAGTGACACATGCTTTTCCACCCCCCACCCCTCTTCACCACCACTCTGCCTCCTCTGCTTCCTGTGGCCACAGTCACTTGGCCGGGAAGCATCTGTTTCACCCCGGTGTTGCTTGGATTCCACTGCCCACACTGGCCTTCTCCTTAAGTGTCATTTGTTAGCTGCTGGTGTTTCTTTTTTCTGCTTCTTTAGATTTCTTCCTTACCTCTCAACACCTCCCCCTCCTTTTTTTCAAATACCTGGCTCCATGAGCCATCTATGCTTCTTCCTGAAAGGTTGTGAAATGCTGCTCGAATGTGAAACCGCTTCCCAGCCCATGCTGCCACACTGGTGGGATCCCGGGGCCTTTTTTTGTTCGTTTTGAATTGTTTGTTTGTTTTCTTTTTTCTTTTCTTGAATTGGGAGACTGTTCTAGCCAGGCAGTACTGCGCGGTTTGGGACCTACACCCTCATTTTGCGCAAATAAGCAGAGGGATCCCTGAGAGCATTTTGTTTTTCTTGTTTTTTTTTTTTTTTTCTGTTTTCTGGGGCAGGTTTTCTTGTTCTTTTTTTAAATTTGTTTGTTTTGTTTTCTTTTCCCACTTTTTCCCTTTTTGTCTTCCTTCATTACTCAGTTTCTCATCTCTTTATACTTTCCTTCTCTTCCTGTCCCCTGAATAGCTGGCTCTGAGTGACACTTCTACCTCTTCTAGCCAGGCTGTACTTCATGGCCTGGGAGCAACTTCCCCAGATCTCGCAGCCACACCAGTGGGATCCCTGGGAGTTTTGCTTTTCTTTTTTCTTTCTAATTTTTATTTATTCATTTTTTTCTTTTCCTTTTTGTCTTTTTTCATTTCATAGTCTCTCATCTCTCCACTCCAATGGCAAGCTCCCCTAGCACTCTTCTTTGTTTGTATGTTTTTGGACCCCAATCCTCTCTCCTCGCTCTCCTCTCTCCCATCCCCATCTTAGTTCCACACATCAAAATCTACCCCCTCCATCATGCCTACCTGCCCCATGCATTCAACATCACACCAGCAAGCAGCCAAGGCACAGCCTACTGGAACCTGCCCTGCACTGATTACCAGCCCACCCTGGTGGCCGTAGTAATGGCCACAAACAACCCATCCCAGCAACTCCTCTTCAGCTACACCTGCCCTGCTGTACCATACCTGAGTGACTGACCCTGCCAATTGGAGAAGGAGGCCAAAAGTATCATGCTCACAGATCAGCAATCAACAAAGAACACAGAGCCCACCTGCTCAGACAGAGCCAAATAAAACAAAAAAGCAGGATGAAACAAACAAATCTACAATCAATAAATGAGGACAATACCTACTGAATGCCCCAAAGACAGCGGACAATATCAAGACATTTACAAAAACAGGACAGGATGGTTCCAGTAGGCATACAAAATAAAATACTGGATGACTTTCTAGCAGAAGAAAAGGCATTAGAACTACTTTGTAGGGAATTCAAATCTCTAATATTCAGAGGTATCCAAGAGTTGAAGCAAAAAGCAGACAAAAATGAGGACAAAATAGACAAATTCATGAAAAAGGCAGACAAATTAATGGAAAATACAGACAAAAAATGGAAGAATTCAGGAAAATAATGCAGGAAAAAATGTCAAAATAAATTAACAACTAGAAAACATACAAAAACAACAATTAGAAATCCAAAAGATAACAAGATATCAGAAATGAACAGTGTCATAGAAGGGCTGAGGAGCAGGTTTGAAACGGTGGAAGACAGGATTAGTGAAATTGAAGACAAATACTTGGATACAACTCTGTCTGAGGAAAAATCAGAAAAAAGAACGAAGAAAAATGAAGAAACCCTGAGAATTATGTGGGATACAATCAAAAGCAAAAATCTGCAAGTGATCAGAGTTCCAGATGGGGAGAAAATGGGAAAAAAAAGAGAAGATCATTGAAGAACTGCTGACAGAAAACTTCCCCAATATCACGAAAGATGAAAAGCTGGCCACCCAAGAAGATCAACGAACCTCATACAGGATAGACCCCAAAAGAAAATTACCAAGGCATACCATAATCACACTCACCAAAACCAAAGACAAACAAAGAATCCTGAGAGCAGCTGGAGAAAAACAAAAAGTCACATACACAGGAGAAACAATAAGACTAAGCTCAGATTATTCGGCAGAAACCATGCAGGCAAGAAGGCAATAGGATGACATATATAAATCTTGAAAGAAAAAAATTTCGAGCCAAGAATAATATATCCTGAAAAACTCTCGTTGAAATATGACAGTGAAATTAGGACATTTCCAGATAAACAGAAATTAACAGAATATGTGAAAACCAAACCAAACTTACAAGAATTATTAAAAGCTGATTCTAGGATGCAGGATCATACCAGCCAGATACTAATCTAGGAAATGGACTCTCAAGGACAATCCCAAACCAAAAGAAATACAACAGGGAACCAGAGAGGTTAATCTATAAATGACAACATCAGAACAATAAAAGAGGGAGTAAACAGTGTAGGTATAGAACCTTCTAATGTAGAGGAAGGCAAGGCGATACGAAGTAATAATAGACTGCTTCAAACTTAGAAAGATAAGGGTAAATTTCACAGTAACCACAAAGAAAGTTAACAAACCTACTCATCAAAATAAAGAGGAAAAACATAAATTCTCAGGAAAAACAAAAACAAAAGCAATGAAAAAAATCCATAAACAAAAGGAATTCAGCACAGAAAAGTAAGAGGAACAAAGAAAACCTCAGCACTACAAAATGACAGCAATAAACTTACACCTATCAATAATTACACAGAATGTAAATGGCTTAAGTGCACCCATAAAGAGACAGAGAGTGACAGAATGGATTAAAAAATAAGATCCATCAATATGCTGTCTACAGAAGACATACCTTAGAAAAAAACGTGTAAATTTATTAAAAATTAAAGGTTAGAAAAAAATATATCAAGCAAAAGACTACGAAAAAGGAGTAGGAGTGGCAATACTAATCTCAGATAAAATAGACTTTAAAACAAAATCCACCATAAAAGACAAAGAAGGACACTATATAATGATTAAGGGGACAATCTATCTTGAAGACATAACAATAATAAACATCTACACATCCCATGACAACGCTCTCAAATACATAAACTCTAACAGCACTGAAAAGAGAAATTGACAGTTACACAATAACAGTAGGAGACTTCAACTCACCACATCTCGGTAAACATCTAGAAAGAAACTCAACAAAGATACAGAGGACCTAAAGGGCACAATCAGTCAACATGACCTCATAGCAATATATAGAACACTCCACCCTACAGCTGCAAAGTACACATTCCTTTCCAATGCACATGGAACATTCTCCAGAATAGACCATATCTTAGGCCACATAGCAATCCTCAACAAGATCCAAAACGCTGAGATAATAAAAAGTATCTTCTCTGACCACAACACCATCAAGGTAGAAATTAACAACAGGAAGAGCAAGCAAAAAAAAAAATTACATGGAAACTGAATAACACCCTGCTTACAAATGACTGGGTAATAGAAGAAATCAGAGATGGGATCAAAAAATTCCTAGAATCAAATGAGAACGAAAACACATCGTACCAAAACCTTTGGGACACAACAAAGGCAGTCCCCAGAGGACAATTTATAGCAATAGATGCACACATCAAAAAAAGAAGGGACAAAAACAAAACATTAACTACACAACTCATACAAACAGAGAACAGCAAAAAAAGCCCACAGCCACCAGAAGAAAGGAAATAATAAAGACCAGGGCAGAAATAACTGATATAGAGAATAGAAAACAATAGAAAGAATGAACAAAAGCAAAAGTTGGTTCTTTGAAAGAATCACCAAAATCGACAAACCACTGGCCAGACTGACATAAGAAAAACAGGAGAGGATGCAAATAACCCAAATAAGAAATGAAATGGGGGACATTACAACAGACCAAACTGAAATAAAAATGATCATGACAGAATATTATGAAAAACTATACTCCAACAAATTTGAAAACCTAGAGGAAATGGATAAATTTCTAGAAACAC
>NW_004443995.1:2277274-2278973 GCF_000243295.1 Trichechus manatus latirostris
CAAATACAATGAAATCCCGATCCAAATACCAACAACATTCTTCAAAGAGATGGAAAAACTAATCATTAACTTCATATGGAAAGGGAAGAAGCCCTGAATAAGTAAAGCACTATTGAAGAAGAATAAAGTAGGAGGACTCACACTACCTGACCTCAGAACCTACTGTACAGCTATGGTAGTCAAAAGAGCCTGGTACTGGTACAACAACAAATACATTGACCAATGGAACAGAATTGAGAAGCCAGATGTAAATCCATCCACCTATGGTCACCTGATCTTCAACAAGGGCCCAAAGTCCATCAAATGGGGAAGAGACAGTCTTTTTAACAAATGGTGCTGGCAAAAATGGACGTTCATCTGCAAAAAAATGAAACAGGACCCATACCTCACATGACATACAAAAACTAATTCTAAATGGATCAAAGACCTAAATATAGGTCAAAAACTATAAAGTTCATACAAGAAAAAATAGGATCAACCCTAGAGGCCCTAATGCACGGCATTAACAGGATACAAACCATAATTAACAACACACAAACTCCAGAAGATAAGCTAGATAACTGGGATCTTCTAAAAATCAAACACCTATGCTCTTCAAAAGAATTCACCAAAAGTGTAAGAAGAGAACCTACAGACTGGGAAAAAAATTTTGGACAGTACAAGTCAGACAAAGGTCTAATCTCCATAATCTACATGAAAATCCAACACCTCTGCAACAGAAAGACAAATAATCCAATTAAAAAATGGGCAAAGGAAATGAACAGACACTTCACCAAAGAAGACATTCAAGCGGCCAACAGACATAACAGGAAATGCTTGCGATCACTAGCCATTAGAGAAATACAAATTGAAACCACAGTGAGATACTATCTCACCCCGGCATTACTGGCATGAATCAAAAACACTGGAAAAAACAAATGTTGGAGAGGCTGCAGGGAGATCAGAACTCTTATGAACTGCTGGTGGGAATGCATAATGATACAACCATTCTGGAAAGTGATATGGTGCTTCCTTAGAAAGCTAAAAATAGAAATACCATATAATCCAGCAATCCCACTCCTAGGAATATATCCTAGACAATTAAGAGCCATCACATGAATAGACATATGCACACTCATGTTCATTGCAACAATGTTCACAATAGCAAAGATGGAAACAACCTAGATTCCCATCAACAGATGAATGTATAAAAAAACTATGGTAGGTACACACAATGGAGTATTATGCAAAGATAAAGAACAATGATGAATCTGTGAAGCATCTCATAACATGGTTGAAACTGGAGGACATTATGCTGAGTGAAATAAGTCAATCACAAAAGGACAAATATTGTATGAGACCTCTCCGGTAAAAACTCATGAAAAAGTTTGCACACATAAAGAAACAATCTTTGTTGGTTACAAGGGATGGGAGGGGTGTTGGGGAAATACTAAATAGACAATAGATAAGTGGTGACTTTGGTGAAGGGTAAGACAGTACACAATACTGAGGAAGCCAGCACAACTTGTACACGAAAAGGTCATGGAAGCTTCATAGATACATCCAAACTCCCTGAGGGACTAAACTTCTGGGTGGAGGGCTGTGGTGATCATGGTCTCGGGGAACATTTAGCTCAATTGGCATAACACAGTTTATAAAGACAATGTTCTACATTCTACCTTGGTGAGTAGCGTCTGGGGTCTTAAAAGCCTGTGAGCAG
>NW_004443995.1:2279594-2318201 GCF_000243295.1 Trichechus manatus latirostris
AAAAAAAAAAAAAAATCTATGTGATTTCAAATTGACAACAGCAGCTCAAAAGGTTTGATAGCAAGCCTAGGGGATAGTGAGTTGAAGACAATGGTGATGGAATAATTTGGAAAAGGATACTGAGAATCGCACAACTGGAAAGATGTAATCGATGTCACTGAATTGGACATGTAGTAATTTTTGAAATCGTGTATCTTTGGCTATGTATATTTTCACCAAAATAAAGGTCATCCAAGGTTGAGAAGGGAGAGTGTTGACATGTCATGGGGTTGTTAACCAATGTCATAAAACAGTATGTGTACTGACTGTTTAATGAGAATCTATTTATTCTGTAAAACCTTCACCTAAAGTACAATAAAAAAATTTTTTTTAAACTGCTTTTAGCCTTAATGTTTTGCCATGCTTCCTGTCACTGTATTTTCTCTCCTGCTCCTTACATCTACACAAGTTTTCAATTTAGATTGTATTTCCAGCAGATGTTATATATTTTAGAGTGTTTGCTTTCTCTTTCATTAAAAAGCACGTGTAATACATTTTATTGTTTTGAAAGAAAATAGCCTAAATTAAGATGTCCAGAAATCCTGAATTATTGCTTTTTGGTAGTTTGCGCGCGTGTGTGTGTGTGTGTGTGTGTGTGTGTGTGTGTGTGTTCCTTCTTATTTCAGAGAATAAATGAATCATAGAGAAGAAAGTTTGTGTTCGACAAATGCTTAGGGAAGACAACACTATCCTTCACTAGTTCCTAAAAAGGTAATACAAAAGAGCATTTAAAAGCACAGTAAAAACTTCTACTGCAGAGAATTTTCAATATTCAAAGCCATATATATTTAAGCAGAATGTTTATATTTTCTGAAGCATTCCCTTCTGCTCAGTATAAACATTAGCACACAATTCTAGCAAGCAACTCTCTGGGGATTTTATGTAAAAAATATGCGTCTTGCTGTATTAACACAAGTTTAACTACAATTCTCTTTAACAGGTTGGTAGGATTTGAACAAAGCTGGTGCCTCATCACAATTCTTCTTTTTCCCATCTAGATAGAAATCCTTCACCCAAATTACCAATGCCCTTCAGCACTGTGTCTTCCTTCTCTTTTCCAAAAATGGAAAGATTTCAGTCATTAACGCCCTTTTCAGATTAAAGTTTGTATCTCTGGGGTAATTTGGGTTTTTAAACATCCCTAAAATATGTAATGACCTAGGTTTCTGTTAGAAAAATCTTAGACATTGGTGAACAAGTAGGGGAGTTGGAAAGGAAGGAAAAAGGACACTTTGAGATCATGTGGGTTGCCTGCTCATTTTCCCAGCGAGATTGACCTTGTTAACTGTAACACAAATAACAGTGAGAAGCACTAAACTACAAAAGAATCTCTATGGCACTTTGAGGCTATAAAAGCCTCTGAGTCTGTGAAATCAGCACACAGAGTTAATCCTGGCTCCTTACCTCTCTTGAGCAGGGAAGTTATTTTCTAGCATCATGGAGGTATTTTATCCTGACCGTCTTGCTTTTGACTAAATGATCTCTAAAGCATCCAGTGATTCTGAGATTCTAGGGTTTTATTCATCTTGGTAGCCCTGGAGTTTAGCACAGTGACAAGGGTCGACACCCAATGAATACTGAATGCTTGACTGACTGAAAGACTGAATGAATGAATGAATGTCCTAATTTAATGTTAGGCTGAGGTTTCAGTTCCAGGATACATATAAGCATGACTAATGGGCCAGTGTAAATACCTAAAAGAACATTCCCAAGACTGAGGTAATTTGGTAGCCTATTAATGACATTAAAACACTTTGGGATGGTGAGTCAGCCTCAGTCAATAAACGTTCCTTAGAAATGGCACCAAGGGATTGAATTTCCTTAGTGAAGTGTTGAAGCAGTTTCCAAGCAAGGAGTGTCCAGTCTATCAGAAGGAATAAGACAGAGAAACTGGTAACTGGGAAATGCTGAATTGGTATTTTATGTTCTGCACAGGAAGGCTCCAGTTAATCATAGCTCACTCAGCACTTTAACTGGAATTCCACAAGCACTTCAAAAAATCACACTTCAGGGATTTACACACTTACAAACTTCTTAGGTTATATCCTAACTCTAAAATTCAGCCTTTTCCCTAAATAGATTAGATGAACTGCTCACCCCCCTTTGGTAGGCCAAAAAATGATATCTATTTCAAATCCCTGGAACTTGTGAATGTGCTCTTATCTGGAAAAATGGCCTTTGCATATGTAATTAAATTAAGGATCTTGAGATGGTCCTGGATTATCTGGGTGGGCCCTAAGTGCCATCACAAGTCCTTATCAGAGAAAGACAGAAGAGGAGGAGGCAATGTGACCACAGAGGCAGAGACTGGAGTGATGCAGCCACAACTCCAGTCACCAGAAGCTGGAAGAGGCTGGAAGAGATGGCTTCTCTCCTAGAGCCTCCAGAGGAAGTGCAGCCCTGAAGACACCTTGATTTTGAACTTCCAGCCTCCAGAATTGTGAGTACATAAATTTCTGTATTTTCAGCTACCTAGGGTGGTAATTTGTTGCAGCAGCCACAGGAAGCTAATATATCCCCTAAATACCTCCTATCTGGTTTGGTTAACAGTGAACAAAGGCTTTCATTCCTCAGTGAGATCTGAAAAAAAGACAAATTATTGTTATTAGATTCTTTCCTGAGATTCCATAAACTGAGCAAGAAGGAGAGGACCTCATACTGGAATTTAGGGAAAGAAGTATAAACGGAAGGTTGAAACAGATGAAAGCAAGAAACTAGGACCCAAAAAAGGGTGCCTGCTTACCCCTGAGTTAATCAAAGGAGTTACGTATCAGGACTCCTCAACATCTGAGCATTCTCCCTTCTCTGACGTTTTATCAAATGATGGTCACAATTCACATCTGGGGGACTGGACAAGAACCACTTTGCTAGAGACTCAGCAAGGACTTTATCCTCCGTGTCTGCATCAAAACACCAGACCTAGTTCTCTCTCCCACTCCCTACTTCAGACCCATGACCAGGAGAAGGTAGATGAGCTAAAGTTGCTAGAGTTTTTCAAGGGAAACCAAAACATTCCCCATAAGATATCCAGAGAACTTAAATTCCTCTCTTGTTGGCTCCACTTCCTAGCTTCAGAGGTCCGCACTCTAAGGTGCAGGAAAGAGAGCCATTGCCTGGGGCTGAGCATCATCTCAAGAGGCCCACGACCTCACTCGCAGGTTTAACATCAACGAGATGGTCTTACTCCGTGGGCTTCCCAGTCCTTCATATGCTTTCATTTGTCCACTAGTAAAGTAACAAATGAAAGATCAATGGTTATTCCTAAAGCAGAGAAGAAAATGTCTTTTTCAAAAGAGTTTGATGGTTGGCTTGATTTGAAAAAAACTGTTTCTGATTAGTTTATCTTGAAATTCTTAAGTTTAAACTGAGCATCAATGGATTGGGAGTAGAGGACAGATTTTATTTACTTACTTGCTATAACCAATTCACTCTACCAAAATAAAAAATTAATATTTTCAACAAAAAAAGTTCAAAAATTTATGGCAACATTTTCCCCTTGGGACACATACCTCCAGGTACGTGAATGCATCCTGCAAACTCTATGAGGGTGAATATTTGTATATGAGTATTATTAGGGAGTTATTTAAATACTGTTTGCAAATATTTGAAAGCATTAATATCCTGCCTTTAACGAAACACACATTAACAGTCATAAAAGTGAGACACGATTTTTTTAAATTTAAAAGTAGAAGAGAAAATTTGTTTATTTAAAATCTGATGAAGTAGAGAAATAGCAATTAATTTCTAATCATGCAGTTACATATGGTCAAAGTTCTGTACAAAAAAATTTGATATGTTATTATCTTTAAATATTGATTTTATCTTTCTATTCTAAGGTTAACAAGACTGGGACTCCCTAGTTTACTTCCATTTGATTTTGGATAACATTACGAAGAATGGGAATTCCAGATCACTTAATTTTTCTCACACAGAACCAGTACATGGACTAAAAGGCAGTTGTTGGAACAGAACAAGGGGATACTGTGTGGTTTAAAGTCAGGAAAAGTGTACGTCGGGGTTGTATCCTTTCACCATACCTATTCAATCTGTATGCTGAGCAAATAATCCAAGAAGCTGGACTATATGAAGAACAAAGCGACATCAGGAATGGAGGAAGACTCATTAACAACCTGCGATATGCAGATGATACAACCTTGCTTGCTGAAAGTGAAGAGGACTTGAAGCACTTACCGATGAAGATCAAAGACTACAGCCTTCAGTATGGATTACACCTCACCTTAAAAAAAAAACAAAAATCCTCACAAATGGACCAACAAGTAACATCATGATAAACTGAGAAAAGATTGAAAGTGTCAAGGATTTCATTTCACTTGTATCCACAATCAACACCCATGGAAGCAGCAGTCAAGAAATCAAAAGATACATTGCATTGAGCAAATATGCTGCAAAATATCTCTTTAAAGTGTTAAAAACCAAAGATGTCACTCTGAGGACTAAGGTGCACGTGACCCAAGCCATGGTATTTTCAATCACCTCATATTTATGCAAAAGCTGGACAATGAATAAGGAAGACCAGAGAAGAACTGATGCCTTCGAATTATGGTGTTGGCAAAGAATACTGAATATACCATGGATTCCCAGAAGAACAAACAAATCTGTCCTGGAGGGAGTACAGCCAGAATGCTCCTTAGAAGCAAGGATGGCGAGACTTCATCTCACACACTTTGAAAATGTTATCAGGAGGGATCACTCCCTGGAGAAGAACATCATGCTTGGGAAAGTAGAGGGTTAGTGAAAAAGAAGAAGGCCCTCAACGAGATGGATTGACACAGTGGCTGCAACAATGGGCTTAAGCATAACAACAATTGTGAGGATGGCACAGGACCAGGCAGTGTTTCGTACTGTTGTACATGGGGTCACTATGAGTTGGAACCTACTCAAAGGCACCTAACAATAACCACAACATCACATATCCAACAAAGGTCTAATCTCTAAAATCTGTAAGAAACTCCAACACTTATACAACAAAAAGACAAATAATCCATCTTAAAAATGGGCAAAGCATATGAACAGACACTTCAACAAAGAAGACATTTAGGCAGCTAACAGATACGTGAGGAGATGCTTGAGATCACTAGCCAATACTACCACTACTACTATCTGTTGCCATCAAGTCGATTCCAACTCGTAGCGACCCTATAGTACAGAGTAGAACTGCCCCATAGGGTTTCCAAGGAGTGGCTGGTGGATTTGAACTGCTGATCTTTTGGTTAGCAGCTGAACTCTTAACCACTATGCCACCAGGGCTCCATACTAGCCCTAGGATCTCAAAATCCCTTTCTTGCTCTTGCCTACCACACTGTTTTGTGAGTCATATTTTGCTATGGTTTTCTAAGACCTGACACTTCTGGGTTCAAAAGACATAGTCTGAACCTTCGCTCCTGCCTCCCCAGAAACCCTTCCCTGTTTTATCTTCTCTCTCTCAGGTGGAGCTCTCTCATACTTAAAGGAACATCTGCTAGACATCTCTCTGAGAACTCTGAGAACCAACCCTTACACCACTTTAAACTCTCCTTTTTTAACTGCAGAAGGAACATGGACTTCCTGTTTGGCAGCACTTACAAGCAATTTGGAATTTTCTCATTTCCTGTATCTTTCTTTTGATTAGATGGACTTTGAAGACTTATTGTTGTTGCTTTGGTTTTCCTACTGTTCTGTATTATTTTCCAGGAAAAAAGAGAAAATTTAGAATAGAACTGCCACCATCTTCCTACTGAAACTAGAACTCTCCAGAACAGAAAATGTTACATTCAGTATTACTTACAGAAAAAAAATAATAAAGAGATATATACCAAAATGGTAATAAATAATGGTTGACAGGTGGTACAATTGCAGTTGACTTTATATCTTACTCTCTACATTTTCTATCCCTCCTATTTTCTGTAATGAACATGTATTATCTTATAGTCATAAAAATAAAGAGGTGTTCAATATTAAATTATTATTTATAAATAAAATTAAAGTTAAAAAATAAAACTGTATAAATAGGAAGGTATTGTGCTCAGCACTGTATTGGACACAAAAGATGTATAAAAGAGATTACTTGTTGGGGAGGATCTTGGACTCTGGTAAGTGAGGATGAGATAAGTAAGCAAGCATTTTAATGTAAGGAAAATGTGAACATGCCCTAAGCCTCCAACAATGTCCTGTGGGATTTTAGAGCAAGAGCTAGCACATGAATTTAGGTTGAGAGGAAGAGTTTGCACTGGAAGCGTCCTTGAAGATTTTGACTGAAGGAGATTGTGAAAGGGAAGAGGGAAAGAAAGAAACAATCTAAGTGATAGATCTAATATAACACAAGGCATAGACATAGAAAGGAGCAAAATGTCTTTGGTGACTAGTGTTTGCCCAATTTGACTTTAGAGCAGGGTTAGTGGGAGATGAGGATTTAAAGACTGTAGCAGTCCTTTGATGCTAAGCTGAGGGATCTGTGCTTAGCTCATTAGTAAAAAGGATGCTTTCTGAGCAGAAATGAACATGAAATGTACTATACTTCAGGAAGATTAATCTAGCAGTGGTGAATTATAGGATGACCATTAAGGACACTACAGCAATGATTCAGACAAGAGGTCAGAATGTCAGTGAAAATAGAAATATGTTCTACTTGTTCAACCACTTTGTCCAGTTTCTACTCACAGATCCATTCAGTGAAGAGCTCTTTGACCCATAAAATGCATAGGCACAAGTTCTCAGGAAGTCTAAGAGATATTGAAGCTGCAGAAAATTGGTTTGGTTCCTATTGTTTTTGCCTTGACAAAGTATTTGCTAAAAGGGTCTGCATTTCTAGACCTTACCCTGGCAGGAGCATTTACACTCACAGCCTGTGGTCAGTCCTTTAGCTCTGAGACTCAAGAAATTTTGAAGGAAGGTTTAGAAACCTGCTTTGAATTACAGCACAGCTAGGCAATATTTTTCCTAGCCCTTGTGGTTTTTCTCTTTATTGCGCTTTGGAACACATTGGAAGAGAAGGACACTCGAACATTGGAAGCAAAGGAGGTCTCCCAAGTTCCTGAATCCAAGTTTAATAACTTGAATATATTCTGGTTAAGTCATCTTCAATAACTTGCATTCATTTTGATTGATATTTATTTTCTGTTAAGCCATTTTCCAAATTTTAAACCCCTCATAACAGCGTGATCCTCAAAACAACCAACTTGGATTTTGCTATTGTCAATAAGCCTACATCATCTCCTGGTTCCAATATGTCTAAGTTGGAACCATTAATAAAAGATGTATTCTGTGGAACATTGAATCCTTGGGAAAGCTACTGTGACCTCTTTCTTCAGCGAGTGTAGATGTTTACTCAGAAGTTCTAAGTGAATTCTAGGCCCTCTATAAATATATAAATGGATGGAAGGGTCGACAGTTAATGAATGTGAAAGACCATCCACAGTGTAGAAGTGATCAATGAGGTGAAAGAGGCCAGTGGCCCAAAGGGTAAAGTATATAGTGGCAAATTCCACACTGCCTGGTTAGACTGAGTTCTAGATTGTGAGCTCCATAGAGCAGAGAGCTCTTCTGACTTTTAACCTCTGTGTCCTCAGAACCTAAAACACATCAGAGAAAGAGCTGGCGCTCAGTAAATATGTGTTGAATGAGTAAACTAAAAAGTAAAGAATATGACTGTCATTTGACACTTTGGTGAGGAAAATGTTAAGAAATAAGACAAAAATTCCATCCTGATTTACAAAATGGTATTTTTCCATGTATACAGAGTGCTCAGGATAGGTCTTTAACAAAAATCAAAAAAAAAAAAAAAATTTAAAAAAAAAACAATTTAAGAAAAGGAGTGTGAACAAAGAGCAACAGTTTATCTCTTTAGCACTTCGTCTGCCCTGGGATTTGTAATCACCAGTGTATATCCAGGGTATAACGACACCATGGAGCCCGGGTAATGCAGAGGTTAAGAACATGGCTGCTAACCAAAAGGTCAGCAGTTCAATTCACCAGCCACTCCCTGGAAACCCTATGGGGCAGTTCTACTCTGTCCTAGGGTCACTAGGAATTGGAATCAACTCAACTGCAAGGGGCTTGGTTTTAAGATCCACACCACACTTCAGTGAGGAAGCCCCCTTGACTATTGCATCCCAGACTCCTCTAATCAGAAGGGTTAAAGACCCTGGAACAAATTACCCGGTGCATTTGATATCTGATCTTGGTAATTTCTATGAAAAGTCATTCCAGGAGATGGTAAATTCCAACTTCTATACAATTCTCACAATTCTGTTTTCACTTTTCACTTTATGACAAAGCAAACCAAGGTAACCACAGTTCTCCAGTGGGATGGGGGTGGGGGGGTAAAGTTAAAATCCCTTTGGAACAGGGATTTGCGTAGTACTTAAGACTTTGGTTTTGAAAATGTTCAAATCAGGGTAGTCTGCAAGTGTATATATCTCCCTGCTGGATTCCACATGTCAACATACACAATTCCCATACATTTATGAGAATATTCGCCATCGCACATGTAAAATCTAGCATTGTTTTCATTGCCCAAGAAGACTAGAAGATATTTATCTCCTTGTGATAATGACTTCAGGACATGGTGGGAGGGGGCTGGTCATGACCTGCATGTGAAACACACAACTCCTATTGCCACCCTTGCCTGATTCAACTCTGACATTTCCCAGGGAGTCCTCTAGTTAAGCAAACTGACAACCACTCTAGACTTTCATATGGAAAGGTCATTGTTACTGCAATTACATTTTGTCATCTTATTGTTTCTTCCTGTATGATAATCATTGACATGAAAACATAGGGATGTGCAGAGCAAAACAGTACCAGATGGTCCATCAAAACCTGTACTTAACTCCAGGAAATCCAGGAAATCAGCCTGTATTTCCTCAGTCTAACCTCACAAATCCAGCCAGTGGCTATATCTCTGGCTTTCTTCATCAGTGCACATAGTTTTCTACTGCTGACTTGGGAAGTTTTTTCCATTAAGAAATATATATAATGTAATATAATATAAATGTTTTATATATATACATGTTTTATATATATTATATATTATAACATAATATATAATATTATGTATTATATAATACATACCATAATATAATATATGTTATATATATAAAACATAGATATTATATATAGACAAAGTTAATTGGCATTATGTATAAAGTTAATTGAAATCTCTTTGCATTAAGGCTGATTTCCATTTCATCTTCTAAATCTAAGGTATCTCACTTCGTAAACTTGAGCTTGTTGCTTTTTAAGAGATATAAAAAGAAAAATGGCATTTATTATCTACTATTTCCAGGCTCTTTATAAACATTATCCTATTAACACTTAAAAAAAGCTTATATGACAGATGTCCCTGGGTGGTACAAAGGGTTAACACACTCTGCTACTAGCCAAAAGATTAGAGGTGTGAGTCCATCCAGAGGCACCTTGGAAGAAAGGCCTTGAGATCTACTTCCAAAAAAATTCAGCCATTGAAAACTCTATGGAGCAGAGTTCTACTCTGATACACATGGGGTTGCCATGAGTCAGACTGGTACATATATATACATATATGTACATACATATACATATATATACATATATATATGTATACATATATATGTGTGTGTGTGTGTGTGTGTTGTTGTCTGGTGCTGTCAAGTCAGTTCCAACTCACAAAAACCCTGTGTACAACAGAATGAAACACTGCCTGGTCCTGCGCCATTCTCACAATCGTTGCTATATTTGAGCTCATTGTTGCACCCACTGTGTCAATCCATTTCACTGAGGGTCTTCTTTTTCACTGACCCTCTTCTTTACCAAGCATGATGTCCTTCTCCAGGGACTGGTCCCTCCTGATAATATGTTCAAAGTAAGCAGGGTGAAGTCTCGCCACCCTTGCTTCTAAGTAACATTCTGGCTGTATTTCTTCCAAGACAGATACGTTCATTCTTCTGGCAGTCAATGGTATATCCAATATTCTTCACCAACACCATAATTCAAATGTATCGATTCTTCTTTGGTCTTCCTTATTCACTGTCCAGTTTCCCATGCATATGAGGTGATTAAAAATACTATGGCTTTGGTCAAACGCACTTTAATCCTCCAAGTGACATCTTTGCTTTTTAACACTTTAAAGAGGTCTTTTGCTGCAGATTTGCCCAGTGTAATGATTTCTTGAATGCTGCTTCCATGGACGTTGATTGTGTATCCAAGTAAAACGATATCCCTGACAACTTCAATGTTTTCTCCATTAACTATGATGTTGCTTATTGGTCTAGTTGTGAGGATTTTTGTTTTCTTTATGGAATCCATACTGAAGGCTGTAGTCTTTGATCTTCATCAATAAGTGCTTCAAGTCCTCTTCACTTTCAGCAAGCAAGATTGTGTCATCTGCATATTGCAGGTAGTTAATGAGTCTTCCTCTAATCCTGAAGCCGTGTTCTTCTTCATATAGCCCAGCTTCTTGGATTACTTGCTCAGCACACAGATTGAATAAGTATGGTGAAAGGATACAACCCTGACACACACCTTTCTTGATTTTAAACCACACAGTATCCCTTCGTTCTGTTTGAACAACTGCCTCTTGGTCTACGTACAGGTTCTGCAGGAACACAATTAACAGGACTACAAAGTGATCCATGTTCTAAATATCACCATTAAAGTGGAATTACATCAAATATTTATAACAGGAATAATCAGGATCCTTATATTTTTCCCCAAATGTGGGCAAATACAAATGTCTCAATACCTTAGGGAGTAATTCAGAATGTATTTGAATTAGCAGAAAATATACATTATTAGATTATGTAGACAGATATCAATATATGAAATTATTGGACTTAGGATCAAGCGTCCACCCATCTGTCAGTTTGTCTTGTGTGTTGCTCTGATGCTAGAAGCTATGCCGCTGATATTTCAAATACCAGCAGAGTCACCCATGTTATATAGATTTCAGTGGAGTTTCCAAACTAAGACAGAGTCAAAAGAAAGGCTTGGCAATCTAATTGCAAAAATTGGTCAATGAAAACCCCATGGATCACAACAGAATACTGTCTGATATAGTTCTGAAAGATGAGCCCCGTAGATTGGGAGGCACTACACAATGGCTGCAATAATGGACTTAAACATACCAGTGATCATGGAGACAGCACAGGACTGGGCAATTCTTTGCTCTGTTATACATAAGGTCACCATGAGTTGGAGCCAACACAATGGCAACTAACAATGGTCAAAAAATAAGGAAACAGTTTGTTCACTCACTACCTGTGCATATTTGAGCAAGTTATTTATTACCAAATTTTCACGCAAATAACACATGCCTTCTACGGTTCTTTGCCAACCAGTCCCTCCCCCTGCGAGGTATTTTTGTAAGTGCACTATGCTAATTTTCCTTTACAATAATGTCATTTGCACATGTCATTTGAGTAAAAATACGATATTAAGGGGTCAGTTTCCTTATACATAAAATTGTGTGCAGCAGAGAATGGTAGTGCTTTCCAAAACACTTCCCAATCTCCTTGCAGTTAGTTTGAGGCCCTGTAATTCATTCAAGCCAATGAACATGAAAGAAAGTGACTTAGGTCACCTCTAGGTAAAGGCAAGTATGAGCAAGTACCTCCTCCATCCTTCTTTCTTAGCTGAAGCAACATTAGAGCCACATGTTCCAGATCTTCAGGATAGAGGGGGTGACCTGAATGGCATCAGACTTCTGCTGAGTGAGAAGGAAACTTTTATTGTGTTAGACCACTGAGATGTCAGAATCTACCTGATATACTACTGAGTTCATTACCTCCAACTAACTCATGGAGAGAATAACATCTGCAGTACCACATTATTGTGAGGCTCAAATAAGAATACTGAAATAGTGCTCACTTCAGCAGCATATATACTAAAATTGGAATGATACGGAGATTAGCATGGCCCCTGCCCAAGGATGACATGCAAATTCATGAAGCGTTCCATACTTAAATAAAAAGAAAGAAAACGAATATTGAAAGAAGCATTTGTTAACCTTATCCTTACATAAATTTAAGGCTTATTAGTGTTATTATTGATGTTTTTAAAGAAATCTGATTTTGTTACTCCAGTAAAAGGTTTTTGATGAATAACATTTAGGTAAGAATAGTTGTAAGTATTGTAGCAATAATTTGTAAAGAAAAGATGCTTCTTAAGGACTTGCTTAAAATGTGAAGTAAAAGAAATGCTTCCTTCCCCTTGTGCACACTACTGTCTTGTTCAACATGCTCTCACAGATAGTACAAAGGCAAACTTTAACTCTAATTGAATCATTGCAAACATCCAACTACTCCTTTCTTAATTAATAAGGCTTTATTGTCATTTACTCTCTAGGAAATTGACCTTCTCCTGGTCATGTCGACAGTGGAAGAGAAGACAGGTGGCAAGCACATTGGTTTCTATGAGACAACACCCACAGGCCATGTGACTCCCACCCACATGAACATGGGAAGGTCCTTGGCTTTCACGTCCACTAACTATTGGCCTAATTTGAAACAAAGCCAATTCATTCACTAGGTATTAGAAAACAAGCATTCTAAGCAGGCCAGATGAACATTGTCATAGCTCCTTTCTCTCCATCCCCTATAAACTTGAATTCAAAATTGAGAAGGTAACTAGAGTTACAAAGGCACAGTAATGATCTGAAGTCACAAAAAAAAGATGCTACTTTAAGTGCTAAAATGGGCTTAGTGATGTGTGTTTGGGAATAAGAGGAGCAAAGAGATGACAAAAACAAAGACAGAGAAGATAAAATACACAAAAATGCATATCAAATATTCCCTATGACACATCTCCTCTTGAAGACTGCCTAGTTTCATTCTGAAGATGCGTGAAGATTCCAAATTTAGGCAATGGGCCTACCTCTCAGATATGAAGTCCTCATCAGGCACATGCAGTCAGACCCTCATTGTAGTCTTACCGATACAGACCTAATAGAAATGCAAGAAAGTAAAAGGATTATCTGGAAACCATGTTTTCTCTGAAAAAGAATATTTGAATTAGGAATAAAAACATTCTCTCCCTCCCAGCATATTTTTCAATTAAAAAAGCTTTTATTAGCCTCCCAAATATCTAGCTAAAAAAGGCCCAAAGCATCAAGGAATTTTGCCCCCCAAATTATTGTATGTACGTAGTTTTTTAGCAAAATAAAGCAAACCATTAAAATTTTCAAAAGGATTTTAAAATGCTGCCAAAAGAAACATTTCACTGTCACAACAAAGAAAATGCTGTTGAGAAATGCTTTACAAAGTGGGAACTAAGGCAATTAAAAATTGATTTTCAAAGTGTTTTGGTTTAGCTGTAAATCACAGGCCTGTCTTCATACTTCCCAACTCTCCTGCTTTCAAATGTTCAGACCTGGCCCAAGAAGCCACCCCACAGGGTCACACTCAGCAGTGAGAGAGTAGAGCTGAGGTTCAAAGGTCAGATTTTTCCAGGCGATTAGTGAGCTGCCTCAGGAGAAGAAAAGATCAGCCAGGAGATACTCATTCAGGCAGCGCCAATAAGGGCTTAGGACAGAATACTCTTTCCCAGTGCTGATCACTCACATCTACAAGCAGCTAGCATTTCCTCCAGCAGCTCTGAAATAATATCTCGGGACAAGTAACAGAAAATTCAGACATGGAAAACGATATAGTGGCTTGTCTTAGTTATCTAGTGCTGCTATAACAGAAATAACCACATGTGGACGGCTTTAACAAACAGAAATTTATTCTCTCATAGTTTAGGAGACTAGAAGTCCAAATTCAGGGCTCCAGCTCTAGAGGAAGGTTTTCTCCCTCTGCCAGCTCTGGGGAAAGGTCCTTGTCATCAATCTTCCTCTTGTCTAGGAGCTTCTCAGTGCAGGGACCCTGGGTCCAAAGGACGCACTCTGCTCCTGTCTCTTTTTGCTTGGTGGTAATGAGGTCCCTCTCCTCTCTGCTCAATTCTCTCTTTTGGGTCTCAAAAGAGATTGATTCAAGTTACAACCTAATCTTGTAGATTGAGTCCTGCCTCATTAACATAACTGTCTCTAATCCTGCCTCATTAACATCATAGAGGTTAGGATTTACAACACATAGAATAATCACATCAGGTCACAAAATGGTAGACAACCACACAATACTGGGAATCATGGCCTAGCCAAGTTGGCACATATTTTAGGGGGCACAATTCAATCCATAGCATGGTTTACCTTGCATTTTTAAAATAACTGCTGTCTTAGAACCTGGTGGGTGTTCTATTAGCTAACAAAGTGGGTAGCTTCCCTTAGGAGCCCTCTTATACTACCTGGTTCATGAGGAGCCATCTAATTCTCCTGGTGCTCTAGCCAAACCTTGAATTTGAAAGGACTGTGGTAAGCAGTACCCACAGACCTTCTCCTTACTGTGAGTGTTGTTAGCTGCCATGGAGTTGGCCCCCGTCTCATGGCAACCCCATGCACAATGAAACAAAATGCTGCCTAGTCCTGTGCCATCCCCATGATGGGTTGCAGACTGGACAGTTGTGATCCATAGGGTTTCCACTGGCTGATTTTTGGAAGTAGATGCCTAGGCCTTTCTTCCCAGTTTGCCTTAGTCTGGAAGCTCTGTTGAAACCTGTTCAACATCATAGCAACACGCAAGCCTCCACTGACAGATGGGTGTTGACTGAGCATGAGTTGCATTGGCCAGGAATTGAGCCCAAGTCTCCCACACAGAAGGCAAGAATTCTACCACTGAACCATTACTGCCCTTATTAGTAGGTCTGATTTCTTAGTATACATAAAACCACTAAAGCTTGCCTCCTATTCCAGTCTTATCCTGCCCTTACATACTGCCAAGCATAAATGATTGAGAGTGATATGTGATCCCACTGGTTGACTGGTCACTAACCATCTGTTGTCTTATTTCAACCCAGGTATTGTCATAATCAGAGCTCTGGTCTGGTTTTGGTTTTGGATTGTCATAATCATGGTCATAAAGCAGTGCTGGCAAATAGGTTTCCTCCTGTGGGACAATTCTAATCAGTTTGCCTTTTATGCCTAAAATTCTGTTCTGAGAAGAATTCTGAAGACACATTTGTGTTGAGGCAAAAGTGTGCCCTGATCAATTAGTGATGTCTTCCATTATTATAAGAAGAGGGAGTGGAAGAATGGATACCACATATTTGTCACCTCTGCACTAAAGCTCAGCAGGGAAGATGTTAACCAATTCTTGTTACCACAATAATGTGGATTAGAGCCACCTGCCACAATAGCCAATTCTGAGACAGGGATGGGGAGAGCAGCAAAAAGTTTACTATATATCGATATACAGGAGACAGAGGGGAATAGATTCCTCCCAAAAAACCCACCTCCCCCACTGGAGATCAGCTGCAGGCTTTTATAGGGACAGGATTATGAGTCTTAGAAGTTTGTGTTAGTTCCCCCTTGAGGTGGTCATGTCTCAGATGAGTTAATCTTCTACTGGTATTCTTGGGGGTTATCTGGCAACATCCTGGTTTTCTTGTCACAAGATGGGCGCTTTGTTCGGTTTTTCATCCTTAGATCATTATCACTTGTTTTCCACCCTCCAAGAAGGAACATTGGTTAATCTTAAACCTTTTGTAGAGACTGGAACCGGAGGGAAAGACAAGAGCATGAGACAGTGTGGTGGTTAGCAATGGGGAGGAAATAATAGTGACCCAGGCCTATGCAGCCTCTTCCAATCCCCCCTTTTATTGGAAGTTTCTCAATCTTGGGAAACAGGGCGTCACTTCTTTTCTGGCTACTTCCTGCTGGTTAGGGGCGTCACTGTGGTGAGAAATCTCCCGGTATCAACTAAGGACCATAGGTGGGGGGTGAGTTAGAGTGGAAATTGGCTGCATCTTGGTGAATTAGATGACATTCATCTTCAGAGCTTGAAAAGGGTGTCCTGACTTACCAGGGTAAAAATTTTTCTAGCATTAAGGGTATTTGTAGTTCCTTTTGTTAATATTCTCAAAAAACAGGGAACACAAAAACAAACTAGAATAATCACTATTCTTAAGTTTCCTCTTCTGGGCTCTTCTATGGCCCACTTAACTGGACCTACTGGAGTTAGGGTTGAGACTACACATGGGAGGTCAGAGTGTCCCCAGCTTGCAGGGTCAGTGTCCCCTTTCCCTGTAGGATCACCTGCACCTTTTCTGTCCAGGTCTCCTGGAAAAATAGAAAGGTAGAGGGAAATAAGGTCAAAATCATTGTACTATAAGCTTCTTCAACTTGTACTTCAGGCCCTGAATTGGAGTACAAGAAGAGTATGGTGGCTCTTTGTTTTTGCTTCTTTCTCTTCTTTTGGCTGGGCTGCTTTTACTCTTGAGTGATACACCCACATGGCTACTCCTGTTAATTTCAGAGACAAGTGGGTGGTCAGGAGAACTTCAAAAACTCCCTCCCACTGAAGGGCCAGTTGATCTTTGGCGGGTTGATTCTTCCAGGTTTTCAACAGGACCTGATCTCCGATCTCTGGGTTGGAACCTGTGGAGGGAAGTGTCAGAACGAAAAGACAAACGAGAAGAAGCATACTGATTAACAGTGTTTATGACAGCTCTCAGAGAATGGACCCAGTCTCTTTTCTCTACCTCGGTCATCACCGAGGTGGGGGAAAGTTGACTTTTTCAGGAATGGTCTCCCATATATTAATTTGTAAGGGCTCAACTTGAGCCCACTTAGACGGGCTACCCAGAATGTGAGCAGGGCAATAAGGAGAACTTGTATCTACGGGGAGCTTGTCTCCTGGCAAAGTTTCACCTAGGACTTTTTCAGAGTATGGTTCATCTTTTTGGTCTTCCCAGTCGATTGTGGTCTCCAGGCTGAGTGTTAATTTCCAATTTATATCTAAAACCTTATTGACTTCTTGGGTGACTGTTGTCATAAAAGCTCTCCTATTGTCACTCTGTACTGAGACTGGAAGATCAAAATGGGGTATGATTTCTTTGAGTAACGCCTTGGTCACTTCTTGGGCTCACTGGTTTCTACAAAGCTTCCACCCACCCTGAGTAGGTGTCCAAAAAAATCAGCAGGTATTTACAATTTCCAGGTGTCCAGGGCATTACACCACTGCCACCTGAAGGGGATCATTGATTGCCTTCAGGAGTTCTGGGATTTCTGGAACACGTTTTATTTCTTTGTTGGCATATGTCAGAAGTCCCCTTCTTTCTACAAGGCGTCATGTGAGTGAAGAATCAGCTGGGCATATTTATCAGTATACACAGTTATGCGTCTTCCTATTCTTAGTCACAGGGCCCGCCCGAGCTTTTGAGCTGAAATGCCGGCAGGAAGTGGAGCTGCCTCTAAGACCTCAGTTCGTGTCACCACAGCATATCCTGACTCGTGGCATCCTTCATACAGAAAGCTACTGCCATCTGTATACATTTCTATCTCTGGGTCAGTCAAGGGAACATCTGAGAGATCTGGTCTGTTAGAATAAACTTCTGCAATTATCTCTAGGCAGTCACGTACAGAGAAATCTTCCGAAGTAGGCAGCAATGTGGTGGGATTGAGGGAGGAGACAGCCTTCAGAACCATGTCTGAGTTGTCTAACAAGATTGCCTGATATTTTCTCATCCATCCTGCCATGAGCCACAAACTTCCCTTTTGTTCTAAAAGAGACAAAACTTATGTGGTGTGTTTACCGTTACCTTTGGTCCAAGGGTGAATTTCTTGGCTTCCTGTAACAGGTCACAGGTTGTAGCCATGGCTCAAAGACAAAGGGGTCATCCCCAGACCACGTTGTCCAGCTGTTCTGAAAAGTAGGCCACTGGTTAGTACCCCCACAGCAATTCCCTGTCTTAATACCAGTTCATTCAATGGCAAATAGAGGCTGAGACTCGGGGTGTAGAGGAATATAAAACAAGGCATCTTTCAAGCCCAGTACTGAAAACCAAGCACACTGATTGGGTATAGTAACCAAGAGGTATATGGGTTTGGCACAATCGGATGAATGTCCTCTACTATTTGGTTGATTTTTCTTAGGTCTTGAACAGACTGATATTCTCGTCCCCGGTTTTAACACCAGTAAGATAGGGGTGTTAAACGGAAACTGGCAAAATTTTAAAAGTCCAGTTTTTATGTATCGATGCACCAATGGTGTGATCCCTTCCAAAGCTTCCTTGCGGAGGGGATATTGCCTCTGGTTTATAATAAGTGCTGTAGGTTTTAAAGTAATTTTAACCGGTGCAGCTGACTTGGCTCTCCCAGGCCTTTCTCCGGATTCACATTTTGTTTAATATGGAAAGGAATGCCACTACGTGTCACTATTTCTTCTTGCAACAGTGTCGCCTGCAAGGCAAATGAGTTTTCAGGTGGGATCTGTAGAAAATGGAAAGGAACAACTCGGCCATTCTATTTGGGTTACTCCGATAAGGGGGATTGTGATTCTTCCAATTATACAAGTCGGAGGTAGAGAAAGGAGTATGTACTAACATTGTTCCTCCTTTGGCTGGAATTTTTCTCAGAGGAAATTGCCCTGCCCAAGCCCTGGCAGTACCCTGACAGAAAACAGCACCCTGACGGTCGTGTGTGTAGGGGGGAGACCATACCCAATGAAGTCGGACTCTTACTTCCCGATTCCCTTCTTTCATCAGTTCTTCTCAAGCTGGCCGGACTAGAATCAGGCTCGGCCCTTTTTATGGGGGACTCTGCCATCATTCCTCAGACCCGACCTGTCAGCTTTTACCGTACCTTCCCTACATGGCGGGGGGAACCGAAGCAGTTATCGGGGCTATTCCTTCTAAGAGGGGGCCCTCCGGTGAGGATTCAGGAAGCACTTTTGCCTTCAGCTTTTCCTGAAAAAGAACCTGGTTACAGGGATCTAAAGTTTGATAGAGAGACATGAAAGCTTGAATATAGGCAACTTTGTCCTATTTTTCCTACAAAAAAAGTCAAGCTGAAAAATTGTGCCATAAGCCAAAGACCCATTTTGGAGACAATGTTTCTGGTCCCCAGCTGGTATTGGGGCCATACATTGTTACATAAGTATATCATTTTCTTTCTTGTCATAGGCTCATAGCTATACCTCCTTCAGTTTGTTAGAATGCAGCCTAGAGGAGATTTGGCTGGGATAGATGGACCTTCCTCCATAATAGGTGTTTGTTTATGCATAAGCAGCATCAGTAACTGCTTTTCATGTACCTCAACAACTACATTTTGCAAAACCTCAGATTGAGTATTAATATAAATATAGCAACATTTATCTATTTAGGCACAAACTGTTTCTTGAGAGACTAACAGGAAGGCTAATACTATTCTATTTCATAAAATCATAGCTCAAATTTCAGACACTTCTCTGGTTATGATAGTTACAACTTTGCTAAGTTTACCAACAGAACTTCTAACTCAAGAGTTACAATATCTAAACCCATTAGTTAGATACTTTAGGAGAAAGGAAAATGATTTCTTATATCCAGAAAGTAGGACCTTAAAACATGAGCAATATTCGCACATAAAACCCATAGTTTCCTTTTGTTTTACTCAGTCTTATATAGTTAATTTCTGTTCTACATGATTCTGGATCAGCCACAGTCTGTGAACTCATCAGCTTCTGTATAAAAGTTCTGAAAATCTTGACTGAGTCTAGTCACAGTCCTTTTAGCAAGTCCAACATAGTCCATCTTTTTGTTGAGATATTTTGGTCAATGTTTTCAGAAAATCAGCAAAGTAAAAACTTATCTGCAGATGACAAAACTTAATATGGCCATGATTAATTCATAAAAATAATATTCTTAATAGTAAAAGACTTTATAGAAATTAATTACAAGCACAACGTAAAGGCCAAATGAAATCAGTTAAAAAAAAAAACAAAACTTTAGATTACAAAAAATAGTAAATGATGTGCATTCCCCAGTCAAACCATTGGCTTTGATGATGCTAGATTCAAAAAGATAAAGTTGCGACCAAGTTAGCAATAAAGAAATAATAATATTATAGGTCACTGTGAAACAATACTTAAGTTATTTAACCAAAGATCTTAAAGTAAAAACCTTAGCTTTCTTTTCTAAAAGCCATGAGGCTTAGTATTCAGACTCAGGAATCTTATTCTAATGGGAGGCCAACCTTCGTCTTCCAGGCAGATTACACAAAGAATAAATTAACCCTTTAACTCAGAAATCAAAAGAAAATTTTGTTATTTTAACAGCGAGAAACTAATTCTTTGTTTTATATGCTACTTAACATTAAAACTCCTAAAAATCTCATAAATTAAACCATTAAGCTTTAGTCAGATAAAACTTGACCATATCACATAAATTTCTTTTTCAATAAACCTCTTAAACATTGTCTTTGTTGCATACCTCTTATAGTGCATACCTTTAAATGGCAAAAATGAACGCTCACTAGCAGACTTAAATATATATATATATATCTGTCTATCCTTTCTCTTGCAGTATAAAAAGCCAAAGTATATAAGCTTAAATTATGACAAATATCCATTAACTCAATTTAACATCAGTAAGTTACCTAAAATGTATTAGGAATTATTTTGAGCCTGTATACCACAAAACATAACTGTTGTTGAAAGAAAGTCTGTTTAAACATTCCAAGTTTTTATTCAACTTTTACTATATCTCATATTTTTCCCAATCTAATTTTTATCCCTTAACAATTTTATTAACTGGCTTTGGAAATCACAAAGTCTCTATTTAATTGACCAATTCATTGATATGGATATAACTTTAAGCCTCTGACTACTGCTGGGGGCATTTTTCCAGGCCATTTTAGGTGTGTCTTATTGTGATTTCTATTGTTTGACTTCTTAGAGTTCCCCTATAATAGAGAGAACTTGTTTACAGTTCTATTATCAGGATCCACTCAATTTCTGGTAACTATAGCAAAGCAGCAATTTTTCTTATCTTTTGTCTTAAAAGAGTCTCCACCCAGCTGGAAGGGGTCTTTCAAAAGCTTCCCTAGAGCTACACGACCTTGGAGACTGGGGTCTGGAGGTTGAGGTGGCCTGATTGTGCCCTGCCCTCACTCTCTTGACTCATGGAACACATTTACATATGTTTAAATTGATGGAGGCATTTTGAAAGGCTATCTACCCAGTAAATACCAAAGCTCTTTCAGGACAAGAGGAGACAGAAAGACCACATAAACTAACTAGACAATACCACACGAAAAAACGATATGTGGATCCTAGTTTCTTAAAGTGTACATAGCAATTTTTTGGTAAGATCGACTCAATTCAATGGAAAAAACAGGTTCTAAATAAAACTTATTAACTTTCTGTAGCCTCAGATGGAGGAACATTAGACCTTTTGACAAAACCGGAGTGACAAGCAAAGTTCCCTAAAGGAAAAAACAGAAAACACAAATGAAAGCTCATTTTCCCAAAGTGGTCACTGAAATTCTAAGTTACTTCTAGTATACTCAGTTTATAGTGTTTTTAAATATGAACCCCAAACCAGTGAATCAGTAGTAGGGGGGAAAATCCAGGCTCATTTATCAAAGATGTTAAGTGATAAGTTTCAAGCTGTTGGTTTCCTTCTCTCTGAAGCTTTCTCTTAACAGCCGAATCAGGGTGCCCAAGTAGATGGTGTAGTACTAGTTACACACAGACAATGGACAGGACACAGAACCACAGTAAACAAGTGGACAGGACAGACACAAAACCACAGTAAATGAATAAATCCCGCAAGCTGATGGAGGTGATCTCGAACCCTTCAACCTCTCAGATGGCTCTGTCTGCTAACAGAGGTGACCTTAGAGAATCTCAACCTCCCAGACACACTCACGAGAAATCCCGCAAGCTGACGGAAGTGATCCTGACTCCTTCAACCTCTTAGATGGCTCTGTTTGCTGACAGAGGTGATTTTAGAGAATCTCAACCTCCCAGACACACTTATGAGCATTCACACACCCAGAACCAGGACTCTAGAGTCACCAGGAGTCCCTACTTGTGAGCTTACTCATGGGGACGGTCATCTGGGGTGCCTCTCACCCCAGAAACCAGGGGCTCAGGTCCTACTCCAGAAACCTCGGGCCTGCCCTATCCACCCCGGCCCTGAGCACAACAGGGAGAGGAGTCACGGACTCACCTTGGGATCCCTCTTATGCAGGTCTTGCTTTTCTTTCACCCACCTCTTTTGGCACTGTTGGGGACCAGCAGGGCCGTGACAGACCCAGGTCTGGCTGATAGTCTCCCCAGAGGCAAATGAAACCTCTCACGGCCGCTTGTCGGGAGAGCTGTTGATCAGCTCCAGGCCCTGCCCCAGGGCCTCTGTGTCTCAAACGGTTGAAGGTCCCCATATGGGCCACCAAATTTGTTACCACAATAAAATGGATTGGAGCCACCTGCCGCAATAGCCAATTCTGAGACAGGGATGAGGTGACCAGCAAGAGGTTTATTATATATCAATATATAGGAGACAGAGGGGAATAGATTCCTCCCAAAAAACCCGTCTCCCCCATTGGAGATCAGCTGAAGGCTTTTACAGGGACAGGATTATGGGTCTTAGAAGTTTGTGTTAGTTCCCCCTTGAGGTGGTCACGTCCCAGATGAGTTAATCTTTTGTTGGGGGTTATCTGGCAACATCTTGGTTTTCTTGTCACAAAATGGGTGCTTTGTTCAGTTTTTCATCCTTAGATCATTATCACTTGTTTTCAACCCCCCAAGGAGGAACATTGGTTAATCTTAAACCTTTTGTAGACACTGAAACCAGAGGGAAAGACAAGAGCATGAGACAATGTGGTGGTTAGCAATGGGGAGTAAATAATAGTCAGCTAGGCCTATGCAGCCTCTTCCATTCTGACTGCTGTTGTTAGGTGCCAATGAATTGGTTCTGACTCATAGCAAGCCTATAGGACAGAGTAGAACTGCCCCATAGGGTTCCCAAGGAGCAGCTGGTAGATTTGAACAGCAGACCTTTTAATTAGCAGCCGAGCTCTTAACCAGTATGCCACCAGGGCTCCAACTATGCTACCAGGGCTCCACAATTTTAACTAGTGCACTTGAATTCAATTAGCTTGCCTAGAAAAAGTTACTAGAGGCAAAACAGGTAGAAACAATGTGAAGGAGAGAAGTGTACTATACTCTTCTCTAACTTGGTTGATTTTCCTCTAAGAAGAGGTAAGCAATTAAACCAATACCGAAACATATACTATATTCAGCCTCATATTTGATAAAATATTTTAATGTGAGTTACTAAAAACTCATAATTTTTTCCCCACAAAAATAAGTTTAAATTTTTGATTTGTAGATAGATGTCTAGATGAAAGATATCATTTTGTGTAAGAGTGTAGAATTACGGCATCAAAATAGGTTATATTTATATCCATTGATAAAATATTCTAGAAAGTATATAACATTGGTAAATATCATTAGTAATAATATTCATAAAATAATGGTTATAAAAAGCAAATAGCAACATGGACAATACTTACAGAAATAATAACTGTGTATTTATTTAGCACCTGCCACGGGCTAGGTAAGTCCTTGAGTGGTACAAACAGTTAATGTGCTCAGCTGCTAACCAAAAAGTTCACGGTTCAAGTCCACCCAGAAGCACCCGAAAGAAAGGTCTGGCAATCTACTTCGGAAGAAAATCAGCCATTGTAAACCCTATGGAGCACAGTTCTACTCTTGACACACATGAGGTTGCCATGAGTTGGAATCAGGTCCACAGCAACTGGTATTGGTGCTGGTATGGGCTAGGCACTCTATCAGATGTTTTGCATCCATTTTGTTCATTTTATCTGCATAACAATCCTGCAAGGTAGACATTTATATCTCATTTTTAGGTGCGGAAACAAAAACTAAGAGAAGTTAAGTAAGTTACTCAAGAGCACACAGTTAACAAGTGGCAGAAGGAGATATGTCTGATTCCAAGCCCATGCTCTTAACTACCATCCCCAAATTTTTTAAGGAATATATTCCAGAACCCTAATTCTATAGGATATTGATAATTATTGTTCAAATAAAGGACTGTGCGGTCAGTTAAATTGGGGAAAGCCTGGATTAATCAAAGTGAAACAGTTTTCTTTGTCATAGAAAACCTCACTAAATTTAATCTGTATGCGCATTAACAATCTCTCAGCAGGGTTATTGTATGCAATTTTTCCAAAATATATTTCAAAAAAATTCTTTCAAGGAGCATCTCATGGGAGTAAAGCTCCTCAGAATACACGTTGGTAGATAACATACTTTGCTATATTGTCTCTTACAATATAATGTTAAAGGAAAAAAATAGGATACTATATGTACATGATGATTACAAATAGAGAAACAATATATGCACATTTGTTAAGAAAAAAATTTTTTAAATAGAAAGGAATGAAAACAAAATGAACTGTTTAATGTATTGGGATAACATCCTGGCAAGGATTTTTTTCCTTGCCAAAGTTTTTGAACTTTCAGCAATGTGATTATGTTATTTTTTGAAATTTTAAAATTGTCTTTCAAGAAATCTAAGGAAATTTATCTACCAATACAGTTAGAGATCTCTTTTCATGGTATCTGGATAGAAAAATTTATGTATTTATGCATAATTTATAACCCACTTAACTCCAAAAGGGATTTGAGGCAGCCTATGGCACAGATTATAACACTTGAACACAAGGTAAGGAAGGAAGATGGCTGCCAAAGTTGAATGTACCTGAAAGCTTAGACCTTGTATGTCTATTGTTATCAAGGAAACAAATAAATAAGCAATGCCTGAAAGAGTAACAACGTCGTCCTAATACTCCTAGAAACAAAACCAAATACAGACCCAATGAACCACTTCCCAGGGATCTTTATTATTCAATGGAGAAAGCAAATAATGTTTATTGAGTAATTTCTATATATAATGAATTCAGGTAATTTGAAAATTACTTTACTTTTAGGGTAGAAATACTATGGAGAAACTGTCATGAAAAATTAGGGGAAAATACAGAACTTCATCTGAAAGCCTAGGGTTGCAATTTTGTAAAGAAGCATTAAGCCAGTAAGGAGAACCCATTACAGGCAAAATGAAGGAAAGGCAAGGAATCATGGGAGTGTGACTTGGTGACAAGCCTTAAACATGTTCACATTCTCTGGCTCAGTTTCACTGCTAGGCACTTACTCTAAAGAAATCAGTATAGATGCATTCATAAATTTGTCTACAAATATGATCATGAGAGCATTGTTTATGATAGCGGAAAATTAGAATCCTCATAGGGATAGTTAAGGTTATGTGTTAACTTGGCTGGGCCGTAATTCCCAGTGGTTTGGCAGTTATGTAATGATATAACTTGGTAGTTATGTAATGGTGTAGTCATCCTCCATCATGTGATCTGATGTGATCTGCAATCAGTTTTAAGCGGAGTTTCCTCGGGGGTGTGGCCTGCATCTAACATAATATGAACGTTCTGGCAAAGCTCGCTCACTTGTTCTGGATCCTGCATCCAGCTCATCATCATCTGACCTCTGGTTCTTGGGACTTGAGCCAGCTGCCTGCGGTATTGCCTGCCAACCTTGGGAATCATCAGCCTCGGCAGCCTGTAAGCCAGTAGCCTGCCATCTTACCTGGCGATCTCGGATTCATCAGTCTCTGCAGCTCATGAGCCATCAGCCTGCTGTCTTACCTGCCAATCCCAGGATTCGTCTGCTTCTGCAGCCTGTGAGCAAGGAGCCCACCATCTTACCTGCCAGTCTTCGATTTGTCAGCCTCCACAGCCCATCAGTCAGTGGCCTGCCATCTGACTTGCTGATCTTGAGTTCGTCAGCCCCTGCAGCTATGTGAGTCAGGAGAAGCTTGCAGCCTGATGCCTGACCCACCGACTTGGGACTTGCCAGCCTCTATAACCACAGGAGCCATTTCCTTAAAATAAATCTCTCTCTATATATACATATATATGTATATATACACTTCACTAGTTTTGTTTCTCAGCTTAAGAAAACATAAATGTCCAGAAATTGAATATTGGTTAAATTATGGAAATTACATACAATAAAATACTATGTAGTCTTTTAAAAATTATATTATAGGGATCTATTTAATGTAAAAATTTGTCGTGTGAGAAAGTGTCAAAAAATAGTGTGCATACTAAAATCCAAATTTATTTTTAAATCCTGATATATAAAGACATATAAGGATATGTGTTCTAAAATGTTACCTTTGAGTATCCTAAATCCTCTACAATGATTAGGTGTCAATTTTTTTATAAGAAAAAAAATCTTAGTAGCTTTTAAAGACAATAATGACAACCTACAAAACAGATAAGCCTTGTGTATAAACATCCCATTTCATTGCCCAAAAATACAATTTAGGTGGCCAGAAAACAAAAAATGTCATGCAAAATAAATGGGAAACTCCTGAAGTAAGTCATTTAATGCACAATTTTTTTAAAATAAGAAAAAAGTGTGAAGTATCCCAGAGGCATATGCAGGGTCCACGTGCATCTCTCAGCACATGTGAGCAGCTTAAATGGACAAAGACCAGCTTTGTCCTGTGTCAGCATTGGTCTTCTTTTTGGTGCTTAACTCTCTGAAATCACCACCACAACACACTTAGAATTATGGCTTTATCAAGACCACCGCTAAGTGACTTAATAAAAAATAAATGGGCCATAACACTGATGGACTCCGAGCATGCACTGCTTGGAAGTGGTCATATCATGTGAACTGAAGGGTCTTGTTCAAGAAGAATGTGTCCCGCAGCTTTTAAGCAAGTAAAAGTATATCTTACGATATAGCAAGCTAGCGACATGGCTCGTCTGAAAGTCTGAGGTTGAATTTTGTGAAGAAGCATCAAGCTAGTAAGGAGAAGCAATAAACCCGCTGGAGGTAAAATGAAGGAAAGGCAAGGAGTGATGGGGCTGTGATTTGGTGCAGCTTTTCTGGAAGGCAATTCGTCAACACATGACAGGCCTTAAACACATTATTGATGTAGTAAGCACAGGAGAGGGAATTTGGTTCCATTTTGAGCACTACAGCTTGATTGAATGGAGTCCCTGGATGATGCAAATGGTTAATGCGTTTGGCTGCTAACAGAAAGGTTTGAGGTTTGAGTCCACTCAGAAGTGCCTCGGAAGAAAGGCCTATTGATCTACTTGGAAAGGTCACAGACGTGGAAAACCCTACAGAACACAGTTCTACTCTGACACACAGGGGATCGCCATGAGTCAGAGTTGACTAGACAGCAACTGGTGGTAGTGATGCTTGGTTGCATGCTGTCTCCATCTCAGCCCCAGTATTTCTATCCCTAAAATGGAATGAACAATCCTTGATCATCAACTTATTTTGTTCCTAAAGAGTGAATATTGTTGAAATCACGTCTGGGAAAATGCTGTTTGGAAGTCTCAAAACACTGGGTGTCTTTTCTGTGAATCAGAAAATTCTCTTTTCCTCCTGTTGTAGTTACAGTACAATAAGTCCAATAAAGGAAACTCTTTTTCTCGTTTACTATTATCTCATTGTCCCCAGGAAGATTTAACCTTTAAATAATTGATGTCAGTACCTTTGTACATACTTAAGTTGTATTTATTTTATTTATGAAGGAAGCATGAGCTAGCTTAATCTTCACTTTCCTGTGTGTGGGGAAAAAAGTAGCAATTTTGATGATTTGGGATCAGATCCCCATGCGATTGTTTTCAAATGAACAGTACAAGAATTTGATCCTGTGGTTAAAGCAAACAATCATTAAAAAATTAAAATATCCTGATAAAATAAAACAGGCAAATTAAAGAGGAGCAGTCTGCTGTTTTCCACAATCCCAATTAGCAGTAAAAACATGGAATTTCCAGACACAAAGAAATGCAAGGACCCTAATCTTCAGAATTGAGAACTTGAAGTGCAAGTGAATAAAGCTAGATTTGCTATCTAGCAACTTATTTTGGTCAAAGTAAAATGTCTTGGCTGGACAATGAATAAGGAAGATCGAAGAAGAATTGACATCTTTGAATTATGGTGTTGGCGAAGAATACTGAATATACCATGAACTGCCAGAAGAATAAATAAATCTGTCTTGGAAGAAGTAGAGCCAGAATGCTCCTTAGAAGGAAGAATGGAGAGACATCATCTCACGGATTTTGGACATGTTATCAGGAAGGACCAATCCCTGGAGAAGGACATCATGCTTGGTAAAGTAGAGGGTCAGCAAAAAAGAGGAAGACCCTCAATGAGATGGATTAACACAGTGGCTGCAACAATGGGCTCAAGCATAACAATTGTGAGGATGGCGCAGGACAGGGCAGTGTTTCGTTCTGTTGTACATAGGGTCACTATGAGTCGGAACCAACTTGATGGCACCTAACAACAATAACAACGAAATATCTTGAGTGACCAGTTAGTAATAGATTTTTTAGGCTGACATTATACCCAAAGGAAATTTCCTAGAGAAGACAGAATCGTGACACCAAACCCTGACCCTTGACATCATTTATCCTGACAGAGAAGGGCTGTCAACACCCAACTGGTGCCTATCTCTCTTTCCAGTGACCCTGAACCCCCTGCCAAGTGTCTCTAAGATGATACTCCCACAGCCCTGCCAAGAATGCTCACTTCTAAGGTCTTTACTGGAAGAAGGTTCTCCTGGCCATGAGTTTGTTGGTTACAATTAGATGTTAAAAGCTGAAATTTTTTTCCCTAATAACACACACACACACACACACACACACACACACACACACAATATGATTTCTGTATTTCTGCCCACATGCATATTTATTGTCATTTTATGTCACTGGTGGCACATTTATAGTTCACTAGTGGCACAATGGTTAAGAGCTCAGGCTGTTAAACAAAAGGTCAGCAGTTCGAACCCATCAGTCACTCTTTGGAACTCCTATGGGGCAGTTCTACTCTGTCCTATAGAGTCGCTATGAGTCGGAATCAACTCAACAGCAATGGTAAATGGGTAGTCCACCTCCGTGTATACTTAAGCTTGACTTCTTGTTTGCTAGCTAAAAGAAGCAAATCTATATGCTCAGCATATAACTCCGCCTGTAATCATTTCTGCTTTAGCTACATTAGTCACCTTGTAATCATGCTTTTGTTTTATTTGAAAATGGCATTTATAGTTTAAAAATGCCTGATCTTTGCTTTTTATGCAACTATTTCCCCAAACCATCTCCCCTAAGAATATGAAATTCAAGTGTAACAGACAGAAGGAATCAATGTATGGTGTATGTGCACCAGACCAAAAAAAAAAAAAAACCCGCATGTATGTGTTTGTGGTAGGTAGGTAGGCCAGTGTAAAAGAGACTTACAGTGTAGAGACACCCTACAGACTGAAACAGAGTGCTTGCTCTAAAGGAGCTCAACAGGAGAACTTAGACAACAGTTTGATCTATATTTCTGTATGCTGAGAGTGGAATTCTACTGCTAGTATGGAAAAATAGCTAATTCCATATGGCTTGGTCTTCATGCAAAATAATAAGCAGGGTCACTGCTCAGAGAACTTCTAACAGAGCATTCAGAAACAATCAGTTCTCTTTCCTAGAGACAAATCTTATGAAAGCAGTGTTGTCACCAGCCAGTGCTGGCGCTTGCTGTAAGAAACTGCCATCACCTCAGAGAGATCCAACCCTCTGGAAAAGTGAATCAATCACAAGTCACAGGTCTTTTCTCTTTCAGCAGCTTGACCCTTGGCCCCCCCTTCCTCCTCCCCAACCAAAGTCTTTTAAAATTTCTTTTTGTTTTTGTTCTGGATCACTGCTTCCATTTCTTCTGACTCTGGCGTGGCTGAGATTGTCGCCAAATCCAACGGCCCTAGGAAAAAGCCTGAAGCATGTCTAGACTTAGAGGATTTCACCACAGCCATCTCTTTGTGAAGGAATACACTCTCCAAACCTTTTTCTCATAGAAATATTTTATAATCTATTGTTTTATTTGGAAACAACAAAAATTATTTTAAGGACTCCCAAAGAAGCAGCTCATAGGAGACTATAAACAAACAATCCAGCCGCAAAAGAAAACATAGATTTTCTCTAAATTGAAACCAATCCCCCAACACACACACACACACCCACACACACACCCACACACCCACACACACACACACACCCCACAACAGATTTATCTGTTTCCATCAAAATGCTAGCAGAGTTTATTAATCTAATAGAATTCAGGAGACCTATGAGTTTGAAAGGGGAAAAAAATTAATCTTTATATTCACTAATTTCTAACTGAAATTCAGCATTGCCTTCAATCATTAGAGTTCCTGTGGCTTGTCACCAATAGAAAGCACAGTTTCATATTTCTCAAAATTTAATTTTTGCTCATCACTACTTCAAAATTCTAATAGTCGTTAGACTCATTGTTAAATCTTCTTATCTAATGCTTTAACAGAGAAGGACAAATATTAACATAGCACAAGTTTGTTTTTCTTAATATTTTGATAATTCTATTTCAATACAATTTGCTTCTTATTAATTAAAATCTATGCATTACAAAATGTCATTCTGAGAAAGGGTCCAGAGACTTCACCAGACTGCCAAAGTGGTCAATGGCACACACACACAAAAAAAAGGCAAGGAATCCTGGAGTAAAGGTTTTCGATCCAAGTTTCTGTGGTTTAAACGGGTGCTGATACTGTTGCGAATGTGGCTGTTTTCACTTAATCTCTTTTCCTTTAAGTGGTTTTCAGTATTGTCCCATGAACATCATATTGTCTGTTCAAACCTGCAACTTTCATCTTCTTTCTGGAGAATTACAGGAACACAAGCAGAACTGTGTTTCCTGAGTTTGGAGTAAAAAATAGTTTCCTTAAAGCAGATGCCTCAAGATTCACCTGAGGAAAGTCCCTCTAACTTTCCCATAGCTTTAGACAATGCATTCCTCCTCTGTGCCTCTAGTTTTAGGTTTCCTCTCAAAACCAGGGAAAGAACTAACTGTCCTTGGGGTCAATGTGAGCTCTACTACTACAGAGTTATGTAAGAAGCCTTCTTATGCACAGAATCACACAAAAATGGCCTGAATCAACTCTCTTAGAACAGACTTGGCCTTTATTTACCAGGATGAGCTTCACAATTAGCACCTCCACCTAGACCATGCTACCAAGCCCCATGGTAACTTCTAGGTGAAATTAACTGGTTACCACCTTCCTTTTATGGACTTAAAAATGTGGTAGATATGGATTTTCTTTCTCAACACTTGGATACGAGAAATCTCAGATTCATTCATTTCTCTAAATCAAATTAAATCTATGCTCACCTCTCACCCAGTAAGCCTAGGGGCAAATCCCAGTCAATACTGAGAATTCCCCTTCCAAAGGAATCATACTGCAATCTGGGGCCCTCCTGATGCCAGAAAACAGAGTAAGGCATCATGGCCTTAGTCTACTGGGATTGCCATCATTCCAATTGTCTTTCTCCTAGTCGATGCCTCTTGGCTCCCAAGAAAACCCCTCTGTGGGCAATGCTCCGACCACAGCCTCCCCTCAGAGTGCCTCCCCTCTGTTCTCAAGGCTGAAGAGCACAGAATCCACCCTCACCAGGACTCCCAGTCCCCCACAGAGGGGCTGCTGCACCAAGCACAGATACCCTCCAACCCAGCCCTATCCTTTCTCTTTTCTCAGGGAATCTAGCCTCCCTCAGGTCTGCTTGCTGTGGCCTCTCCCGCTGATAATGTTCTCCTCCCTCCTCTCTCCCTTAGGAGGGATCCAACACAATTCCTCTCAATGAGTCTCAGCTTGCAGAAGCCAAAGACAGATGGGGCTTCTGGATGCCTGGTAATTTCTCCTTTTGACTTGTAACCCCAAGTCCTTGAGCTAAAGGAACATAAATGCTTAACTATATTATGGGGATAAAAGTAATACCATACAGCAGCAGGAATAAAACACAAATTTATGTTCCAACCAAATATGTTCCAGTCAAATACCCTTCACACAAAAGTAAGCACATCTGCTAGAAATGTATTTCTAAGGAAAATAAATTAATTTAGGTATTAATGTACAGTTATAACGATAAAGAGGCACCCCCTGGGCAGCACAAACAGTTAAGTCCTGGGCTGCTAACAGAAAGGTTGGCAGTTCAAACTCACCCAGAGGTGCCCCGGAGGAAAGACCTGACAATTTGCTTCCGAAAGGTCACAGCCTTGAAAACCTATGGAGCACAGTTCTACTCTGTCACATGAGTCAGAACTGATCTGATGGCAACTAACAACAACATAGCAATAGAGCTATTTGATGTGGCAACTGTACATTACATTTTTAGGTAAGTTGATTTATCATTGATTAAACACACACACACACTCATTTGGTAGAAACCACATGAGAGCCTGTCAGCTGGCAAAGTTGCCATCATTGTCAATGAAGTATCATGGAGTTTCTATAAAGCCAGTGACATACCAGGATTTCACATCAGGTAACATAACAATTGCTTTAAAGATAACAGCAGTAACCTCCTCGTGCTCCGTGAGCCGTTCCACAGATCTCTGCTCTGCTGGCCAGGCCAGGGTGAATTTCTAAACTGCATGCCCACTCACAGAGGAAAGCTATTCCAACTCTTATGGTCATTACTCACTCTTAAAAGATTAACTTAACAAAAATGAACACCCACCACAGTAATGAATGTAACTCACTGGTAGAGTGGTTTGAGAAAGCTAGCCACACTGGAAAACATTACTTTTTAAATTAATGACAGAACTGCAGATTATTTTCATATTTGGTCAGCATTTTTGAGAAGTAATGATTAGCCAGGGTGGGAAAAATCCAGATTAGTATTAAGTGTTTGCATATGATGAGACAGAATAGGCTAAGCCCAAAGCTGGGACTTATTCAGCCTCTCACCAACAACTTTACTAGCCAAAAGGGACACACAAGGTCAGACTGTGCTGTAAAACTTGGGGGATTAATAAAGCTGGTACATTAAGGTCCCACTTACATGTATCCATCAGAAATAAGAACTAATAATAATAGTTAACATTTATTGAGTGTTTACTATGCCCAGCCACTAGGAAAAGCACTTTATATGTATCATTGCATTTACTCCACAAAACTACACAATGAGAGAGGTATTAATATCATTATTATTCTCATTTTACAAATGAGGATATTTAGGAACAGAGAGGTTGAGTAATTTTCTCATGGTCACACAGCTGATACATAATGGATCCAGGATTCAGTTCCAGACAATCTGGTTACAGTGCCAATACCTTTAACCACTATTCAACACCATCGCAAGGAAGAAAAATGCCCACATGCACGCATACACAAACAAAACTCTTCATACCTTTGTGTAATGTGATAAATCTCTTTCACAGACATTATCATAGTTAATCCTCACCTAATAATAATAATAATGATATCTAACCCTTACATAGCACTATGTGCCAGTCTCTGCTCTAGCATTCACATATATTTTCATTTAACTCTTAGGAAAACTCTATAAGGTACTTATTATAATTATCTCCATTTCAAATGTGAGGAAACGGAGGCACTGAAAGCCTACATTACTTGTCCAAGGTCACACAGCTAGAAAGTAGAAAAGCCAAAATCTGAACCCACTAGGTTATACTGACTCTTACATACCAACCTGATAAAGTGGGTGTCATTATGCTTACTTTACAGTTGAGGAAACAAATTCAGCATGGTTACATGTAATTTGTCTTGCAAAGATGTTGTGACTTAAATATCTTCTGAAACATCCTCTTATCCCTTTCCCATTCCCCTGTGGAAGGCACCTGGCAGGGACATACAATGCTAGGCCCAAAGAGGAGCACCATAATAGCTTGTTAATGGGTTACAGAATTCAGGTTCACTTGGAGGTAGCACCAAGTATAAAATCCATTCAGTCAGTCAGTGATTCCACAAGCAGTGAACAAGGCAAAGTTCTTGTCCTCATGAAGCTTATATAATACAATACCAGTGAAGGAAATAGATAAGAAAATAAATAACTTGGAGCTACTGAGAGTCAAGTTCTTCAGAAGTGAGTGGCAGAGCCAACATGGCACCAAACCATCCCTCCACAGCAAAGATCTGAAAAAAATAAGTAAAACAGATACAAACATCAGTCCTAGAATCCTAAGCATCAAATGGAGGGATAAAGAACTCAGACAAGCACCGAATAGAATAAAAAACTGACAGAGAACAGAGATAAAGGAGAGCTATGGAGTGGAGATCCCCTATCAGCTAATGTGGCATGGATTCACCATCTTGGACCCCTCAGCCACCAAGAATGGCAGACAGGGAGTATGAGAAAGCAGCTTCACGGAGCTCCCAGCAGGAGACAGAGCACCCAGTAAGCAAGGACATATGCTTTCCAACCCCTTACACTTCTTCCCTCTGTGCGGCCTCCTCCACTTTCCAGCTGGCCGTGGTCCCTCGGCCAGGGAGATGCCAGATCCTTGCCTTTTGGATTCACCTTGCCCCCACCAACCAGCTTCTTCAGTGCCATTTTGTTGTTGCTGTTGTTGCTTTTTTGGCTTCTTTTGGTTTCTCGTCTCTCTCTACCCTCCTTCCTTTCCTTTCTCCTGAACATCTGGAGCCATGTGCCGTCTCCACTCCTTCTTGACAGGCTGTGAAGCCTCACTTGGCTGGGGAGCCCCTTCCCCAGTCCACACCACCATGCTAGTGGGCTCCCTTGGGGCATTTTTTTCCTTCTTTCTCAGTTTCTTGTATCTCTCTACCTTCCTTCCTTTCCTTTCTCCTAAACACCTGGTGCCTGTACCATCTCTGCTCCTTCTTGACAGGCTGTTGAGCGCCACTCAGCTAGGGAGCTGCTTCCCCAGTTTGCATCACCACGCCAATGGGCTTCCCTGGGAAATTTTTTTTCTCAGTTTCTTGTCTCTCTCTACCTTCCTTTCCTTTCCTTTTTCCTGATGACCTGGCACTATGTGCAATCTCTGCTCCTTCTTGTCAAGCTTTGCAATGCCACTTGGCTGGGGAGCAACTGTCCCAGTCTGTGCCACCACGCTGTTGGGCCTCCTCAGGGCATTTTTTTTTTCTTCTTGGTTTCCCATCTCTCTCTACCTCTTTCCTTTCCTTTCTCCTGACCACCTAGCCATATGTGCTTTCTTCTTTTTTTCTTTCCAGTTTCTTATCTCTCTCTCTCCCTTCCTTCCTTTCATTTCTCCCACCTACCTAGATGAGTGTGCCATCTCCACCCATTCCCCATTTTTGATAGGCTGTGCCACACCACCCAGCTAGAAAGCCACCGGCACTCAGCTTCCCTGGGGCCGCGACACTCCAACAGCAGGCTCCTTCAACACCTTTTTTTTTTTTTGCCTCTGTTTCTCTCTCCTCTTTCTTTTCTTTCCCACACACACTTAGCTCCACACATCACACCCTACCCCTTCCCTCCTGCCTATCTGCACTGTGCACTGAGCACTGCACCCCCTAGCAGCACAGGCACAGACCACCAGACCCTGCACTGCACTGCCCCCAGCCCTGCCCTGTAAGCCCCAGTATGTGCTGCAAAAGACCTATTCCCACCCTCCTCCTCTGCTGGACCTGCCCTGCTGCACCATAGCTGAGTGACTGGCCCTGTTCACCTGGACAAGGTGGTGAGAAGTATCATGCCCACAAACAAGCAAACAAAGAACGCCCAGCCCACCTACCCAGACATAACCAAATAAAACAAAAAAGTAGGATGAAACAAAAAATATACAATCAATAAATGAAGAAAATAAATACAGAATGTCCTGAAGACAGCAGACAATATCAAAATATTTTAAAAAACAGGACAGGATGGCTCCAGTAAACATCTAAAATAAAACACCAGATGGACTTATGGTAGAAGAAAAGACACTGGAATTACCTGATAGGGAATTCAAAACTCTAATGTTAAAGCTCTCCAAGAGATGAAGGAAAAAGCAGACAAAATTAAGGAAAAAATAGACAAAATCATGGAAAATACAGAGAAAATCATGGAAGAGACATACAAAACAATGGAAGAACTCAGGAAAACAATACAGGAACAAACTGTCAAAATAAACAAACAACGAAAATTATACAAAACCAGCAATTAGAAATTCAAAAGATAAACAAGATTTCAAAAATGAACCGTGTCATAGAAGGTCTGAGGAGCAAGTATGAAACAATAAAAGACAGGATCAGCAAAACTGAAGACAAATCCTTGTATATCACTTTGAGGAAAAATAGAGAAAGAACAAAGAAAAATGAAGAAACGCTGAAAACAATGTGGGATACAATCAAAAGCAAAAATTCACATGTGATCAGAGTTCCAGAACAGGGGAGAAAGAGGGAAAAATGGAGATGATCACTGAAGTGTTGCTGACAGAAAAATTCCCTAATATCATGAAACATGAAAAACTGACCTCCAAAAAGCTCAACGAACCCAATATAGGATAAACCCCAAAAAGAAAATCACCAAGACATATCATAATCACACTTGCTAAAACCAAAGACAAAGAAAGAATCCTGAGAGCAGCTCTAGAAAAATAAAAAGTCACATACAGAGGGAAAACAATAAGACTAAGCTCTGATTACTTGGTAGAAACCATGCAGGCGAGATGGCAATGAGATGACATATATAAAACCTTGAAAGAAAAAAAATTGCCAACAAAAAATAATACGTCCTGCAAAACTCTCACTCAAATATGATAGCGAAATGAGGACATTTCCAGAAAAACAGAAATTAAGGGAATATGTAAAAACCAGACCAAACTTATGAGAATTATTAAAGGGAGTCCTTCAGTTAGAGAACCAACATCAGACAACAGTCTGAATCTAGGATGCAAGACCACATCCAACAGATACCAACCCAGGTAATGAAATCTCAAAGATAAAACAAATCTAAAAGATTTTACAACAGGGAACCAGAAAGGTTAATCTGTAAATGACAACAACATCAGAACAATAAAAGAGGGACTAAACGGTGTAGGTATAAAACTTTAAAATGGGGAAGAATTCAAGGTGATATCAAGTAATTAGGAAGATAGGGGTAAATATCAAGGTAACTACAAAGAAAGTTAATAATCCTACTCATTAAAATAAAGAAGAAAAACATAGTCTCAGTAAACACGAAATCTACAAAAACAAAAAGAAACAAACAAAAAAAAAACCCACAAACAGAAGAAATTCAGCACAGGAGAGTAAGAGGAACAAAGAAAACGTCAGAACCACAAAAATAAGCACCACAAAATGACAGACATAAACTCACACCTATCAATACTCACACTGAATGTAAATGGTTTAACTGCACCCATAAAGAAACAGAGTGACAGAATGGATTTAAAAAAACAGAACTCATCAATATACTGTCTACAAAAGACACATCCCAGAAACAAAGGCATAAATTTATTAAAAATCAAAGGATGGAAAAATACACATCAAGCAAACAGCTATCAAAAAATAGCAAGAGTGGCAATACTAATCTCAGACAAAATAGATTTTAAAACAAAATCCATCATAAAAAGACAAAGAAGGGCATTATATAATGATTAAAGGGACAATCCATCATGAAGACACACCATAATAAATATCTATGCACCCAATTACAGGGCTCCAAAGTACATAAAACAAACTCTCATAACACTGAGAAGAGAAACTGACCGTTCCACAATAATAGCAGGAGTCTTGAACACACCACTCTCGGGAAAGGACAAAATATCTAGAAAGAAACTCAACGAGGATACAGAAGATCTAAAGGCTACAATCAGCCAACTTGAATTCATAGACGTATATAGAACACTCCACCCTACAGCTGCAAAGTATACATTTTTTTTCCAACGCATACAGAATGTTCTCCAGAATAAACCACATCTTAGGCCACAAAGAAACTCTCAACAAAATCCAAAACATTGAGATAATATAAAGCATCTTCTTGGATCACAACACCACAAAGAAGAAATTAATAATAGGAAGAGCAAGGAAAAAAATCAAATACATAAAAACTGAATAACATCCGCTTAAAAACCACTGAGCAATAGAACAGATCAAAGATGGAATTAAAAAATTCCTAGAATCAAATAAGAATGAAAACACATCATATGAAAACCTTTGGACACAGCAAAGGCAGTGCTCAGAGGTCAATTTATACCAATAAATGCATACATCAATAAAAAAGAAACAGACAAAATCAAAACATTACTACACAACTTGAACAAATAGAAAGAGAACAGTAAAAGAGGCTCACAGCCACCAGAAGAAAGGAAATAATAAAGAGCAGAGAAGAACTAAATGAAATAGAGAATAGAAAAACAACAGAAAGAATGAACAAAACCAAAAGTTGGTTCTTTGAAAGGATCAACAAAATCGACAAACCACTGGCCAAACTGACAAAAGAAAAACAGGAGAAGACACAAATAACCAAATTAAGAAATGAAATGGGGGACATTACAACAGACCCACCTGAAATAAAAAGGATCATAACAGAGTACCATGAAAAGCTATACCCCAACAAATTTGAAAACTTAGAGGCAATGGACAAATTCTAGAAACACACTACCTTCCCAAACTAACACAAACTGATGTTGGAAATCTGAACACATCCATAAGAAGAGAAGAGATTCGAAAACTAATTTAAAAAACTCCCAACAAAAAAAAGCCCTGGCCCAGATGGCTTCACTGGAAAATTCTACCACACTTTCAGAAGAGAGCTTACACCAGTACTACTCAAACTATTTCAGAACATAGGAAAGGATGGGATACTTCCAAATTCATTCTGTGAAGCCAGCATACCTCTGATACCAAAACCAGGCAAAGACACCAAAAAAAAGAAAATTACAGACCAATATCTCTCATGAA
>NW_004443995.1:2318301-2348693 GCF_000243295.1 Trichechus manatus latirostris
AAGGCATTCAACAAAGTCCAACACCCATTCCTGATAAAAATTCTCAATAAAATAGGTATGGAAGGGAAATTCCTCAACATAATAAAGGGCATCTATGCAAAACCAACAACCAACATCATTCTTAACAGAGAGGCTGAAAACATTTCCCATGAGAACAGAAACAAGACAAGGATGCCCTTTATCACCACTCCTATTTAACATTGTGCCCGAAGTCCTATCTCGAGCAATGAGGCAAGAGAAAGAAATAAAGGGCATCCAAATTGGTAAGGAAGAAGTAAAACTATCCCTGTTTGTGGACGATTTGATGTTATAGATAGAAAACCCAAAAGACTCTATAAGAAAACTACTGGAACTCATAGAAAGATTCAACAGAGTATCAGGATACAAGATAAACATACAAAAATCAGTTGGATTCCTATACGTCAATAAAGAGAATGACAAAAAAGAAATCAGGAAAACAATACCATTTATAATAGCCCCTGAAAAAATAAAATCCTTAGGAATAAATCTAACTTGGGAAGTAAACGACCTACACAACAAAAACTACAAAACACTACTGCAAGAAACCAAAAGAGACCTACATAAATGGAAAAATATACCATACTCGTGGATGGATAGACTTAATATTGTGAAAATGTCAATTCTACCCCAAGCAATCTACAAATACAATGCAATCCCAATCCAAACACCAACAGCATTCTTTAAAGAGATAGAAAAACTAATCATTAACTTTATATGGAAAGGGAAAAGGCACCCAATACTTAAAGCACTATTGAAGAAGAATAAATTAGGAGTATTCACACTACCTGACCTCAGAACCTACTATACAGCTATGGTAGTCAGAACAGCCTGGTACTGGTACAGTGACAGGCACGTGGACCAATGGAACAGAATTGAGAACTTAGATGTAAATCCATCTTTGACAAAGGCCCAAAGTCCATCAATTGGGGAAAAGACAATCTGTTTAACAAATGGTGCTGGCAAAACTGGATGTCCATCTGCAAAAAGTGAAACAGGACCCATACCTCACACCATACTCCAAAACAAAATCAAAATGGATCAAAGACCTAAATATAAAACCAAAAATTATAAAAATCATACAAAAAATAGGGTCAACGCTAGAGGCCCTAATACTTGGCATTAACAGGATACAAACCATAATTAACAACACACAAACACCAGATGATAAGCCGATAACTGGGATCTTCTAAAAATTAAACACTTATACTCATCAAAAGACTTCACCAAAAGAGTAAAAAGAGAACGTACAGATTAGGAAAAAAATTTTGGCTATGACAAATCCGACAAAGGTCTAATCTCTAAAATCTACAGGAAAATCTAACACCTCTACAACAAAAAGACAAATACTCCAATTAAAAAATGGGCAAAAGATATGAACAGACACTTCAGCAAAGAAGACATTCAAACAGCTAACAGCCACATGAAGAAATGCTCACCATCACTAGCAATTAGAGAAATGCAAATCAAAACCACAATGAGATACCATCTCACCCCGACATTCACTGGCGTGAATCAACAAAATAGAAAATAACAAATGTTGGAGAGGCTGTGGGAAGCTTGGAACTCTTATGCACTGCTGGTGGGAATGCAAAATGGTACAACCATTTTGGAAAACAATATGGCATGTCCTTAAAAAGCTAGAAATAGAAATACCATATAGGCCAGCAATCGCACTCCTAGGAATATATCATAGAGAAATAAGAGCCGTCACATGAATAGACATATGCACACCCATGTTCATTGCAGCACTGTTCACAATCGCAAAAAGATAGACTCAAACTAAGTACCCATCAACAGATGAATGGATAAACAAACTATGGTATATACACACAATGGAATACTACGCAATGATAAAGAACAATGATGACTCAGCGAAGCATCTCACTACATGGATGAATCTGGAGGGCATTATGCTGAATGAAATAAGTCAATCACAAAAGGTTTAAATGTTGTAAAAACCACTACTGTAAAAATTCATGAAAAGGTTTACACACAGAAAAAAAATAATCTTTGATGGTAAAGAGGGAGGGGAGTAAAAATCACTAACTAGACGATAGATAAGTGGTAACTTTGGTGAAGGATAAGACAGTACACAGTACTGGGGAAGCCAGCACAACTTGTCCTAGGCAAGGTCATGGAAGCTCCATAGACACATCCAAACTTACTGAGGGACCAAATTACTGGGCTGAGGGCTGTGGGGACCATGGTCTTGGGGAACAGCTAGCTCAACTGGTATAACATAATTTATAAAGAAAATGCATTCAACTTTTGTGAGCAGTGTCTTAGCTCTTAAAAGCTCTGAGTGGCCATCTAAGATTCTCCACTGATTTCACTCCATTTGGAGCAAGATGGAATGAACAAAACCAATGACACAAGGGAAAGATTAGCCCAAAGGGCTAACAAACAACAAGCACCACAGCTTCCGAGTCCAGCACAACTTAGATGGTGCCCGACTACCACCACCAACTGCTCTGACAGGGATCACAATAGAAGTCCCGGACAGAGCTGGAGAAAAATATAGAACAAAATTCTAACTCACCAAGAAAAAAAAGACCAGACTTACTGGTCTGACAGAGACTGGAGAAAACATGAGAGTATGGCACCCCAGACACCCTTTTAACTCAGTACTGAAGTCACTCCTGAGGTTCACCCTTCAGCTAAAGATTAGACAGGTCCATAAAACAAGACAAGACTAAAAGGGTACACTAGCCCAGGGGCAAGGATGAGAAGGCAGGAGGGAACAGGAAAGCTGTGGAGAGTGTTGACATGTCGTGGGGTTGGCAACCAATGTCAAGAAACAGTATGTGTATTAATTGTTTAATGAGAAACTAGTTTGCTCTGTAAACCTTCATCTAATGTACAATAAAAAAAGAAAAGAAAAGAAGTCACTATATCTTAGGACTGATGGTGATAAAACCTATGGGGAGAAAAACACAGTAAAGAGGATAGAAAGGTCTGGGAGGTGGCCCAGCTGGGGTTTCTGAGAGGGTCTCTGGCAAGGAGAAGATTGAGCCAAGCTATGAAGGAAGCAAGGCCATGAGATAGGCAGCGAGTTCATATCTACAAAGCACTTAGAATAGACTTGGCCCATAGTAATCTCATATTACATCTGGGAGAAAGCATTCGAAGTAGAGGGATTTGCAGGTGCAAAGACTCCCAGATGAGAGAGTGCTCACTGCAAGGAAATCACCATGACTGGACCTGAGTGAAAGAGGATGTCATGGTTTGAATTATGTCCCAAAAAATTGTGTATCAATTTGGCTAGGCCATGATTCCTGGTACTGTGTGATTTTCCTGTATGTTGTAAACCTGCCTCTGTGATGTTAATGAGGGAGGATGGGTGGCAGTTGTGTTAGTAAGGCAGGGCCTGATCTACAAGACTGGATTGTGTCCTGAGGCAGTCTCTTGAGATATAAAAGACAGAAGTGAGCAGTGAGTCAGGGGGACCTCATACCATCAAGAAAGCAGTGCCAAGAGCAGAGTGCATACTTTGAACTGGGGTCCTTGCGCTGAGAAGCTCCTAGTCCGGGGGAACATTGATGAGAAGGCCGACAGACAGACAAAAAGCCTTCCCCTGGAGCTGACGCCCTGAATTTGGACTTTTAGCCTACTTTGACTGTGAGGAAATAAAGTTCTCTTTGTTAAAACCATCCACTTGTGGTTTTTCTGTTATGGCAGCACTAGATGACTAAGACAGAGGACGAAGGAAAGGAAATGATATGCTCAGAGAGGGAATGGGTTCAGGGAGTGGAGAAAAAGATTCTAGAACCTACAATCCCACAGTAAGGACTCTGGCTTTTACTCTGAGTGAAATGGGAGCTGCTAGAGAGATCTAAGGCAAGCAGTGACATGATCTAACATATCTTTATTGCTTGCTATTGTTGTTATTGTTTTTGTTGTCGGGTACTGTCTAGTCGATTACAACTCATAGGGACCCTATAGGACAGAGTAGAAGTGCCCCATGGGGTTTCCTAGGCTGTAATCTTTATGGGAGCAGATTGCCAGGTCTTTTCTCCTGTGGAGTGGCTGATAGGTTCAAACCACCGACCTTTTGGTTAGCAGCCAAGTGTTTAACCATTGTCTCACCAGGGCTCCTTCTGCTTGCTATTCTGAGATTAAAACTAAGCAGGTAGGCTATGGCAAATGCATAGATAGAAGCAAGGAAACACATCAGGTGGTGATTGCAATAATCTTGGTGAGAGATTGATGGAGGTGGTGGTAGAAGTGGTGAGAAGTGATCAGCTTCTGGATACATTTGTATCTGAGGATGAGTTTTCTAGAGAAGCAAAACCAGTGAAGCATATAAATATATATAGACAGAGATTTAGATCAAAGAAATGGCTCATGTGGTTCTAGAGGCTGGAAAGTCCCAAGTCCATGGGTCAGGTTGGAGGCTTTTACTGATTCACATAGCTGCAGGGGCTGGCGAACCCAAGACCAGCATGTCAGACAGCAGGCCTCTGGCTCACAGGCTGGGAAGGCCAATGAATCCCAGGATCAGCAAGTAAGCTGCTAACTCAAGTCCCAAGAACTGGAGGTCAGATGAACAGGAGCCAGCAGAATCTAGAGCGAGCAAAACCAGTGAGCTTTGCCAGAAAGTCCACCTATATTGCATGCAGGCCACACACCCAAGGAAACTCCCCTTCAACCGATTGGCTGCTCATAACAGATCCCATCATAGAAGAGATTACCTTATATCAGATCTCATTATGGAGGTGATTACATCATAACATAGCTGCCAAACTACATCATAACTACCAAACCACTGAGAATCATGGCCCAGCCAGGTTGAACACAACCACAACCACCACAACTTGCAAACTAAATTCACTAGTATTCACTGATAGATTAGATGAGCAGAATGGGAGGATTCAAGGATGTCTCCAAGGTTTGTTTGGTTTTATTTGTCTTTTGCATGGGCAACTGAAAAGACGGAGTAGCCATCTGTGAGACGCAGAAGACAGGCGGCAGGAAGAGAGTGCCAGATGAAAATCAGGAATTCGATTTGGGACATGTTAAGTTCAAGGTTGCTAATAGACTTCCAAGTAAGAAGTACTGAGTGGGAAGTTGGATACACACACCTAATGTAAGGGAGACATCCAGGCTGGAATTTAGCTGTTACTAGCTTAGTCATGTGACTAAGTTAATTCATAGAAGGAGCAAGTAAGAGAGAGAAGAAAGAGATTAAAAGATTAAACCCTGGGCACTCCAATGGTTAGGGACTAGAAATGAGGTGGGAGAAAAAATGAGAGGGGATGAAGTGGAGACAGCCAATATAGAAAATTCCAAGTTTTTGTTTATTTGTTTGTTTTTGGTTTGGTTTTTTGCAAAGGAGCAAAGAAATGAGGAAGCAGCTGAAGGGAGGTGAAGAGTCAGGAAAGTGTCAGAGTTGTTTGTAGACTATTGAGAAAGATGCCAGAGAGAATCTCTGAAATAATGCCTTTGAATAGGCAATGAGGGGTAAGATGAGGTGCACACACAGGGAGCAGACTGAAGACAGAACATGGATGCTTCATCCATAATAACAAGAGGCAGTGTAGGTGGGTGGACATGGTAGGGGAGCACAAAGAAGTTCTCTTCTAATTGCTTCCACTTTCTCAGTGATGTCATCATAACAGCACACAGACGGAGAAGGAGGTGTTAGAAGGTTGAAAAGAGAATAGAAGGTAAGTCATGGTCATTTAGGATAGTAGGGGAGTAAATTAACTCTAGGGAAATGTAGTATGACAGCTAGCCATCACCAAGGGCCCACCTTAGGTGAGCTGCCCTGAATGACAAGGCCAATGAGCAAGGATGTATTTTGCTCATATGTGTTCTGCTGCATAAGTTAAGGCCCAAAATAGACAAAGAAGTGGAATTATCCAGGATGGTGGGGAATGGGTGGGTTGCCAAACAAGTATGGCAAATATCCACTGGGGTAAGGAATTTGTGGAGTAAGTATACTGACAGAAAATGGCATCTCTGATGGGCAGGAAGTGAAATGGGAAAATAAAGTCAAGGGTAGAAGATGGACAATTAAAAAATGGTAGATCAGTGGATTGTTGGTCCTGGTGGCACTGGAGGATTGTTGGAGGTAGGGAACTAGAAGGTGTCAGCTAAAAAGATAGAAAACGAGGTGGCTGAGTTTGATGCTTATAGAGTTTTGCTTCATATAGCAGTATTTTGGAACATTCATACACAATCTAGTCAACAACTCACACCAGTAGGTATCATTCATCAACCTAAAATGTCCAGTTCACTCTGCTCTTTTTCTCAAGTGGACCCCCATGTTGTTTACTTTCCAATCAACCTGGTTTCAACTAGTTGAGGCCTGGGAAGAACTTCAACAGATATCCCTAGGTATTTCTTTAACGTCTAGGTAAAAAGGGGGAGTTGCTGTATGGTGACATGGAAGAAGTTAAGATGTCAAATATTTGCTACACAGTAAACGATACACTGAAGAAGCTCTTCTAGAAGCATCAGGAAATCAAATATCCTTTCCATACATGTATTTCTTCCTCCTCTCTGTGCCAGATATCCCAGTAACATAGCTGTAGTTGGTTCAAAAAATAGTCATTGAATTCCTACCATGTCTCAGACACTGTCATAGGTGCTGCAGTGGGGGAGGAAGAAGGTCTGATAAGGAAGACATGGTCCCTGTCTGCAGAAGATTCACAGTCTGAAAGCAAGGGAGAAGGACCAAGGTAAGTTCACAAAAATTATAAAGCACAGAATAGGAAAAGTATCATGACACAGATAGATACAAAATAGCATGAAGATGGTGAGAAAAGACTGTAGTGACCAGTCTGATTGTGCGAACAGGAATTAAGAGGGTTTTGTGAATGAGGTTAATATTTGAGAGGAGCTTAAAAAACAGAGAGGATTTCAATGGCAGAGACAGGAGTCTGTGTGTCTGCATGAGGCAAGACACAGAGTCTGATATCTGTGAGGTGTGTTTGGGGAAAGATAAGTAGTTTAGTTTGTTTGGTGCCAAAGTCAAAAGGGCCTAGATGCATATGTACATAAAGCAGGATGTCATCAGGAACATCTGGTGGTTTTTGACAAGTAGGTGACATGATCAGAACATGATTGGAGGAAGGATATTCTGATAAAAGCACATAAAATGAATTGGAATGTAGAGCCAAAGGGGTAGGAAGAAGAGTTGGAAGATGTCATAGACATAGACAAGAGAGCACTAATTGTAGAGTATTTCAGGATTGGCCTCTATATAACTTGACAATTTATTGGCTGTGTGAGACGACAAATGAGGAGGTGGAGATGACACCAAATTTTTGAACACGAGGACATGGAGAACATAGAACTATTCACAGAAGAAGCTGGTTTTGGTGGAAAGATGATTCCTGTTTGTGGATATGTTCAGTTAGAGATGCTTTGGGGACACCCAACTGAGGTTATCTAGCAGTCAATTGGGAATTGGGGATCAGAGACTGGGAAAATGGATAGGCCTAAGGAAAGAGAAGTTTGGGGTGCCTTTTTCACAAAGGAGTTGGTTAATGTGGACAAAGTGTGAGGACAAAACTTCGGTTAGGAAAGACTCGTGGAGAAAGAGGTGGAAGAGTTGGTGATAAAAGACCGGAAAGGCTAAAGAAAGGGAAGCGGGTGATGGAGGGGTTCTCAACAACATCAATAATTTGACAAATGCTGAAAAGACATAGATGCAAATGAGAATGGAGAACAAAGTGCTGAATCTGGCAATTAATGGGCTGATGAGTTAGCCCCAAGACTTCAAGAAGATAGATAATTCTGTACCTTCAACATGGAGTCTTTGCCAGCCCTTGATAGTCAATCCAATCTTGCTATATTTCAATGAGAGGCTGTCAATCTCTGATTACAAACACAGAATCTTTCATAGGCTTCATGGGTTCAAACCCCTGGTCTGGACAAGCTAGTCAAGCTCCCTTCCTTATATAAGAAGTCTTATATAAAACCAGAGTCCCTGGGTGGTGCAAACAATTAACATGCTTGGCTGTTAACTAAAAGGATGGCGATTAACGTTCACCCAGAGGCACCTCGGAAGAAAGGCCTGATGATATACCTCCAAAAAATTAGTAACTGAAAACTCTGTGGAGCACATTTCTACTTTGACACACATGGGGACACCATGAGTCGCAGTTAACTCCATGGCAACTGGTTTTGATACATAAGACAAACCTTGTCTTCCTCATCTGTAAAATGTAGGATTTGTTCGGTGATTTTAGGGATGTTCTGGAGCTGGTTGTATCCAAGAGAATTTTCCTATAACCATCACTAACCTACACAAAGAGCACTGCTAGTAACCAAAAATCCCTATATCAGGTACACTTAGGAATCACAAATCCTGACTCACTTCCTTCAAGTATCTTGACTAAAGGTCAATACTCCTTGAGGATAGCAACCTCATCCAAGCATGGCATTTGTTGTCCTTAACTTTGTAAGGGGAGGCATGAGACCACTCTTCTGCTTGGCTTCCACTTCTCTGTGGGGTTGGAACACCTTCAATAACACAGAGGCCAAGCTGGGCACGTTTTTCCTGGATTTGGTATACTTGAGGAGAGAAGTCCCTGGTTGGGGTGGGGGTTCATTCATAAAGCTCTCTCTCTCTAAGTCAAATGCTCTGTGCACTGATAATGTCCTATGAATGCATTTATCTGTTTATGGGTCCATCTACCTCACTCAGTTGTGTGGTTCCTTGAGGGAAAGCACTGCATCATTCATCTTTACACCCCCAGCCACTAGCCTGGCCATTAAAAAAAACATTACTATGGAGTCAATTCCAACTCATGGTGACCCCGTGTGTGTCAGGGTAGAACTGCTCCACATGGTTTTCAGTGGCTGATTTTTCACCAGTAGATCACCAGGCCTTACTTCCAAGACACCTCTGGGTAGATTTGAACCTCCAACTCTTCCATTAGTAGCTGAGCACTTAACCATTTGCATCTACCAGGCCTGGCCTTGTAATAGATGCTTAAAAGTTGAGGTAAGGTAGCTTTATGGTTTAGAGCGAAGCTCTGGCATCAGACAGTACTGGATTCTAGTTCCACTACTACCTCTCAGTAAGCAAAAGACATTGGGCTTGTTGTTTCACTTGAAGCCTTATTTCCTCATCTGTAAAATGGGAATAATAATATCTACCTCATAGAGTTGTTCTGAGGACTTTTTACAAGTTAGATAATATAAGAAAAGAATTTAGCACAATGCTGGCACATAGTAGGCATTAGATTAGATGTCAGGTATGATTACTGTGATGGTTAACGTTGTATGTCAACTTGGCTAGGCCATGATTCTCAGTAGTTTGGCAGTTATGTAATGACGTAGTTATTCTCCATTTTGTGATATAATGTAATCACCTCCATGATATGATCAGCCAATCAGTTGTAAGAGGAGTTTTCTCCAGGGTGTGGCCTGCATCCAATATATATGGACATTCTGGCCAAGATCACATGCTTCTGATCACCCTGGATACTGCATCTGGCTCATCATCATCTTACCATAGGTTCTTGGGATTTGAACCAGCAGCATGCCATATTGCCTACTGATCTTGGGATTCACTGGCCTCCACAGCCTGTGATACAGCAGCCTGTCATCTTACTTGCCAATCTTGGGTTCATCAGCCCCTGCAGTTGCGTGAGTCAAGAGAAGCCTCCATCCTGACACCTGACCCACAGACTTGGGACTTGCCAGACTTTACAATCATGCAAGCCATTTCTTTGAGACACATCTATATGTATATACACTTCACTGGTTTTGCTTCTCTAGAGAACCCAGCCTAAGACAATTGGTACTGTGATTGCTCCTAGAAAAACAAAATTGTAAGGATGAGTTTTCTAAATTGGTTCTCAAGTCTGGTTAGTCTTAAAGATGTTGATGACTATGTCTTCAGTAGTTAAGAGGGCACTGCTAATGCATGGAGTGAGGTGGCAATGGAAATAGGTAAAATATTACCACCAATAGATGGTGGTATGAGAAGTATAAGGAAGCTGGTTGGTTGGTCCCACTTTCACTAGACAAATGGTGAAAGAAAGAGATGAGCTCAGGGTTTCAGAGTCACAGCTTAAGTGCCACATAAATGACCTCAAACTTTCCACTTGTGCCCTGAAAGAAAGCCTTATTTCTTGTAATAACAGCTGATACTGCAGAAAACCAACCCTAGAGTCTTATCCAAGAGTGGCTAAATTACAATGCCAATTGAATTCCCAACCTCAAAAGACGTCTGAAGTTAAAGTGAGGGCATTGATTGGGAAAGAAATAGGATCCTGAAACTTGAGACGGGGACATATGAGCAGATAATCAGGAAACTGAGGACACTGAGCCCCTAAATTCCATTGGATAACTCCTGACAACAAAACCAGCCTTCTCATTCCCATCTGAAGAGATCAATCCATCTTTGTCTGCTAAGCCACCCTCCCCAGAAAAACCATTAGCCTGTCCACCCACATCTGATGAGATTAACCGAGCTGTGTCTGAAGAGGCTTTACCTGAGATATAGCATGGGGCTGCGTCTGAGTTATCACCTGGGGAGGCGGGTGAGTCATTGCTTGGGGCATCACCTGAGGTATATGCCTTAAAAGACATTGCTGAGTGTTCTCAGAACATATTCCCACCACCCATTTTTGCTTCTAGACCTATAACTAGACTTAAAGCCCAGTGTGGCCCAAAAGGTGAAGTTCAAAGTTTGACCAGGGAGGAAGTATGCTATACTCCAAAAGAACTGCTTGACTTTTCTAATATGTAAAAACAGTAACCTGGAGAATATGTGTTGGAATGGGTGTTGGAATGGGTATTAAAGTTGTGGGATAATGGTGCAAGGAACATAAAGTTGGATAAGTCTGAGTTTACTGATATGGGCCCACTAAGCAGACTCTTCATTCAATGTGTCAGCTCAAGAGGTTAGGAAAGGATTTCATCATTTATTTGGCAGGTTTGCTGAAGCATGGATTAAAGCAGTGGTCTACACTAAATCAAGCTGAAGTACCAGACCTGTCTCAGTATACTGTAGAAGAAGGTATCCAAAGACTTAGGTAAATGCCATGTTAGAGTGGATTTATCGTGTTAGACCCACAGACTCAACATGGACTACCCAGAGGACACATCTTTTACCACAATGGTGAGGGACAAATTTGTGAAGAGAGCCTCAGCATCCTTGAAGAATGCTGTGATTTCTGTTTTATGTAAATCAGATTTGACAGTAGGAACTGCCCTAACTGAATTAAGACACCTACCTACAACAGGGATGATCAGACCCCATGGGGGTAGCAGCCAAGTGGCAGCACTCATTCGACAAACACAGGTGGGCATGGTTACTGTAATGTACAACAAAGTCAAAGCAGTAATGAGAATAGTCTGATTTGTATGGACTTATGGCATTGGCTACTTAGTCATAGTGACACTAGGAGTGAAATAAATGGGTAATCTACTAAATACTTACTTGATCTGTACAAGTGCAAGAATTCTAGGCAAAGTGAATGGCAGCCTAACTCGAATCACCAGAATAGAGAGCAATGGTCCCTCCATCAAATCCCAGACTTGAGCCAGTTTATTGACCCACAACCATTTGCTATGCCAATGCCTTTTTCTCGATTCCAGTTTCAAAGGAACACCAGAGGAGTTTGCCTTCAGCTGGCAAGGCCAGCAATACACCTTCACTGTCCTACCTCAGAGTTTATCAACTCTCTAACCCTATGTCACAATTTAGTCCACAGGGAACTTGATTGCCTTTCCCTTCCACAAGACGTCACACTGGTCCATTACATTGATGACATTATGCAAATTGGACAAAGTAAGGAAGAATTTCAATTACTCTGGACTTACTGGTAAAACATTTATGTGCTAAAGGGTGGGAAATTAATCCCACAAAAATTCAGGTGCCTTCCACCTCAGTGAAATTTCCAGGAGTCCAATGATGTGGGGCATGTCAAGCATAAGTTATTGCAACTGGCCCCTCTCACAGCTGAAAAGGAGACACAAAGTCTGGTGGGCGTCTTTGAATTTTGGAGGCAAAATATCCCTTATTTTGTTGTGCTACTCTGGCCTATTTATCAAGTGACTCAAAAAGCTACTACTTTTGAGTGAGACCCAGAAAAAGAGAGGGCTCTGCAACAGGTTCAGGCTGCCTTGCAAGCTACTCTGCCACTTGGGCCATATGATCCAGATGATCCAATGGTGCTTGAAGTGTCAGTGGCAGATAGAGATGCTGTTTGGAGTCTTTGGTAGGCCCCTATTAGTGAAATACAGTGCAGACCATTAGGATTTTGGAGCAAAGCCCTGACATCCTCTGCAGATAACTACTCTCCTCTTGAGAATCAGTTTTTTTCTTGTTACTGGGCCTTAGTAGACTGAACATTTAACCAGGGCCACCAAGTCACCATGCAGCCTGAGCTGCTGACCATGAATTGGGTGTTGTGTGACTCACAGAGCCATAAAGTCAGATGTGCACAGCAGCACTCCATCATTAAATGGAAGTGGTAAATATGATATTGTGCCAGAGGAGGACCTGAAGGTACAAGTAAGTTGCATGAAGATATGGCCCAAATGCCCATGGTCTCCACTCCTGTTACATTACTTTCCCTCTCCTAGTCTGCACCTATGGCCTCAAGGGGAATTCCTTATGATCAGCTGACTGAAGAAGAGAAAACTCATGCCTCGTTTACAGATGGTTCTGTGCAATATGCTGGCACCATTCAAAAGTGGACAGCGGCAGCACTGCAGCTCCTTTCTGGTACCTCCCTGAAGGACAGTGGTGAAGGGAAATCCTCCCAATGCGCAGAACTTTGAGCAGTGCACCTGGTTGTTCACTTTGCTTGGAAGGAGAAATGGCCAGATGTGCAATTGTATACTGATTCATGGGCAGTGGCCAATGGTTTGTCTGGGTGGCCAGGGACTTGGAAGGAACATGATTGGAAAATTGGAGACAAGGAGATATGGGGAAGAGGTATGTGGATAGGCCTCTCTGAATGCACCAAAGAAGTGAAGATATTTCTGTCTCACATGAATGCTCATCAAAGGGTGACCTCAGCAAAGGAGAATTTTAACAGTCAAGTGGATAGAATGACACATTCTATGGAAACCAGTCAACCTCCTTCCCTAGCCACTCCTGTCATACCCTAATGCATTTATGAAAAAAGTGGCCATGGTGGAAGGGATGGAGGTTATTCATGGGCTCAGCAATGTGGATTTCTACTCACCAAGGCTGTCATGGATTGAATTGTGTCCCCCTAAAATATCTGTCAATTTGGCTGGGTCATGATTCCCAGTATTGTATGATTATGTACCATTTTGTAATCTGATGGGATTTCCTTATGTGTTGTAAACTCTGTCACTATGATGAGGTTATACTGATGAGGTCTACAAGATTGGATAGTGTCTTAAGCCAATCTCTTTTGAGATATAAAAGAGAGAAGCGAGTAGAGACACATGGAACCTCACACCACCAAGAAAGAAGTACTGGGAGCAAAGCACATCCTTTGGACCCTAGGTTCCTGCGCTGAGATGCTCCCAGACCAAGGGAAGATGGATGCATCACAAGGACCTTCTTCCAGAGCCAACAGAGAGAGAAAGCCTTCTCTTGGAGCTGGTGCCTTGAATTTGGACTTACAGACTACTGGAATGTGAGAGAATAAATTTCTCTTTGTTAAAACCATCCACTTATGGTATTTCTGTTATAGCACCACTAGATTACTAAGATAAAGGCCAGCTTGGCAATAGCCACTGCTGAGTGCCCAATCTGCCAACAGCAGAGACCAACACTGAGTCCCTGATATGACACACCATTCCTCGAGGTGATCAGCCAGCTACCTGGTGGAAGATTGATTACATTGGACCACTTCCATCATGGAAAGGACAGCATTTCATTCTTACTGGGATAGACATATACTCTGGATATGGATTTGCCTTCTGTACATGCAATGCCTCTGCCAAAACTACCATCAATGGACTCACAGAATGTCTTATCCACCATCATGGTATCCATACAGCATTGCCTCCAATCAAGGGATTCACTTCACAGCAAATAAAGTGCAGCAATGGGCCCATGCTCATGGAATTCACTGGTCTTACCATGTTCCCCATGATCCTGAAACAGCTGGCTTGACAGAACAATGGGATGTCCTTCTAAAGACACAATTATGGCACCAGCTACGTGGCAATACCTTGCAGGGTTGACACGATGTTCTCCAGGATGCTGCATATGCTCTAAACCAGCATCCAATATATGCTGCTGTTTCTCCCATAGCCAGGATTCATAGGTCTAGGAATCAAGGGATAGAAATAGGAGTGGCAACACTCGCTATTACCTCTTGTGATCCACTCACAAAATTTTTGCTTCCTGTCCCCACGATGCTATTCTCTGCAGGTCTAGAGGTCTTAGTTCCAAAGGGAAGAATACTCCCACCAGGAGACACAACACTGATTCCATTCAGTGGGAAGTTAAGAATGCCACCAGGCCACTTTGGGCTCCTCATGACTCTGGATCAACAAAGAAGAGAGTTACCATAGTGGCTGGTGTGATTGATCCTGATTACCAAGAGGAAATCAGATTGATGTTACATAATGGAGGTAAAGAGGAGTGTGTCTGGAATATACGAGATCCCTTAGGACATCTCTTAGTACTACCATGCCCTGTGATTAAAGTCAATGGAAACTACAGCAACCCAATTCTGATGTGACTACTAATGGCCCAGAACTTTCAGGAATGAAGGTTTGGGTCACCCCACCAGGTAAAGAACCATGACCAGCTGAGAGTCTTGCTAAGGGCAAAGGGAATATGGAATGGGTGGAGGAAGAGGTAGTTCTAAATACCACTTATGACCAGGTGACAAGTTGCAGCAATGAGGAATGTAATTGTTATGAGTATTTATTCTTTGTAGGTGTACATTAAATATTTTTGTTTTCTTCACTTATAGAATACAAGATGTAAATGGGGCTGGTGTGTTTTTGGTTGTTATACCAGGCGCAAGTACGACTTTGTATTTATTGAGAGATTGCGTATGGTTTAAGGAGATGTGTAAAGGTGCCAGGGTGACAAGAGTGGATTCTTATGGATAAGGTTTTGTGTCAACTGGGCTGGGCAACGATTCTCAGTGGTTTGGCAGTTATGTAATGACGTAGCTTGGCAGTTAGGTAATGAATTATTTTGACAGTTATGTAATGATGTAGTTATCCTCCATGATGTGATCTGATGTGATCAGCCAATCAGTTGTAAGGGAAATTTCCTTGGAGGTGTGGCTGCCATCCAATATATATGGACCTTCTGACAAAGCTTGCTTGCTTTTGCTTGCTATGGATCTTGCATCCGTCTCATCATCATCTGACCTCTGGTTCTTGGGACTTGAGCTAGGAGCCTGCCATATTGCATAATGATCTTGAAATTCATCTGCCTCTGTAGCTGTGAGTCAGCCAGCAGCCTACATATATATATGCACATACACATACTTCACTGGTTTTGCTTCTCTAGATAATTACTAATAATGTTCATTGTACTGAATGGGCTAAACACCTGGATGTTTGACATAGTTCTTTATACTCATGTAGATTAAAAAATAATCTTATAGAAGAACTATATAACATAAATGGAATCCATACATACATTATTCAATGTGTGTGGCATCCTATCACCCTCTACTCACTTCTATTCCCTTCCCAAGAATTACAAAAAGAAAAAAATTCAGAGTATAAAGACAAGAAATTCTAATTTACTGGCGGCAAAAAAATAGATGACCTTTTAAAGAAGTTATAGGGCTATATGGTTATTATGGAAACAAGAACAGTGCAGCCCTATGAAGATAGTACTAACATAACAACTACAAATGAGCATTTCAGAACACAACAAATACAGCTGTTCGTTTTCTATTCAAACATGTGGGAAAGGGTAAATATGCTCCAATCATCAGCCAAACCTGGACAATGTTCAACTTAATAAATTAGGTAAAAATGTTTAATGTTTCTCTTTTATAGTAAACTAAAGTGGTCATAAAATGCAAAATACTTTGTCCCAAGTGCACTACACTTTTACAAGCTTAAGACAAGGAGGAGAATGGATTCTGTTTCCTTCTTGTTCTTGTTTCTTTTTAATGACTAAAAGACTAGTGATAGTGCAGGCTGATCTCGGTGTATTTATGTGAGCTGAGAGCAAGGGTAAGCGTTCAGCCATTTTCTTTTCACTTTTTAAGTAATTCATATGTCACAGTTTTGAAACTGCATTTCAATGATTGTAAAATACTAGTAGGGATTCTGATCTCGCAGAAAGAGATATTTTGAAGAATGAGGAGGGAAGACAGGGTTTACACTAGAACTACCCTTTCTGATCTGTAAATTTTAACTTTAAAGAAATGTTGTAAAAACGGTGTATAAATTAGAGTGACCAGGTCATCTCAAATCACACAAAATATTAAAATACTAAGAAAGACGAAAAAATTATAGCAGGGCTTCTCAACTTGGGTAGGATAATTCTTTGTTGGGGAGGGAGGATGTCTGTTCATAGTTGGATATTCAGTAGCATCCCTGGCCTCTACCCACTGGTTGCCAGTAGCACTTCCCCCTTGCCATGGATTGAATTATGTCCCCCAAAAAAATGTGTGTATCAATTTGGCTGGGCCATGATTCCCAGTATTGTATGATTGTCTGCTATTTTATCATCTGATGAGATTTCCCTATGTGTTGTAAATGTTATCACTGTGATGTAATAAGATAGATTAGTGGCAGTTATATTGATGAGGACTACAGGATTAGATAGTGTCTTAAGCCAATCTCTTTTGAGATATAAAAGACAGAAGCAAGCAGAGAGACATGGGAACCTCATACCACCAAGAAAGTAGTGCTGGGAGCAGAGCGCGTCCTTTGGATCTGACATTCCTACACAGAGAAGCTCCCAGACCAAGGGAAGATTGATGACACGGACCTTCCTCCAGAGCTGACAGAGAAAGTGTTCCCCTGGAGCTGAAGCCCTGAATTTGGACTTGTAGCCTACTGGAATGTGAGAGAATAAACTTCTCTTTGTTAAAGTCATCCACTTGTATTTCTGTTATAGCAGTAGTAGATGACCAAGACACCCCTGCAGTCATGACAACCAAAAATGCATCTAGACACTGCCAAACGTTCTGTAGGGGACAAACTCACTCCTGGTTGAGAATGACTAAAATATAGAAATAAACAGATGATCACTTTTTTCATGGTATTTGAAAAAAAATGACTTCTATTTTGCAAAAACTTTTCATAAACTGTGAAAACCCAAATTTCTCAATATTTGCCATACTAGAGAAAGTCTTCCTATATTTAATTGCCAATAATCCTGGCAGATTTCCTCATTCCCAATTCTTTAATATCATCCAGAGATTCACAAAAGTTTACATCATTCCATAACAAAACCTAGACATTTTGTTAAGTTTTGAATCACCCACCTTTAACGTTGGATGGCTTTGATAAAAAGGAGCTAAACTCTACACATTTAAAATTTGAACTGTGGGGCAAGAGTTATGGGCAAAGGATTACAAAGATGAATCTTAATAGGTTTATTCAAGTCTACAGAGTAATTGATGAATAAATAAGCTTTCACAATTCTTTCCAAAGAACAGCACAAAGTTACTTAGAATAGGATCGTTCTGCATCATTAGCTTTGGAGATGATGCCCTTAGGTATCTGTGGATATGCAGAGGTTCTTGATGACTGACACATAGCATTTCTTTGCTGTCTTGGAGTAATCAGCATCCTTTGGATTAATTCACAAAAAAATTCCTAATAAAACACATAAACTAGGAGACTTCTTAAAAGAAACCAAGAGACCCCTTGGTTCTGTTGTTGTGTGCTCTCAATTCAATTCTGACTCATAGTGACCCTATAGGAAAGCGTAGAACTGCCCCATAGGATTTCCTAGTAATCTTTATGGGATCAGACCGCCAGGTCTTTCTCCTGAGAGGCCACAGGTAGGTTTCAACCACCAATATTTCACTTGGCAGCTCAGCACTTAACCATTGCACCACCAGGTCTCCTTCCCTTGGTTCTAGACTCCTTAGTTTTCCTAGACCTCAATTTCTCATCTAATTATTAGCCGTTAGACTGCCTTATCTCTATGGCTCTTTCCCACATTAACACTGCATGCATTTTATTTTAAAAATCCAAGTTACCAAATAGAAAATATTGAGAATGCTAAGAACTCTTGAGACTATGTATTCCTCCACTTTGTTCCTCTTATCATATTCATATTTAGATACGCCTGGCTATGTAGATTGGGGTATTGGTGGTTCAGTGTTAAAATTCTCACCTTCCATGCAGAAGACCCAGGTATGACTTAAGGCCAATGCACTCCATGTGCAGCCACCACCTGTCTGTCACTGCAGGTTTGCATTTTGCTATGATAGTGAACAGGTTTGAGTGGAGCTTCCAGACTAAGATGGATTAAGAAGAAAGCCCTGGCAATCAACTTCCAAAAATTGTTGTTGTTGTTAGATGCCGTCGAGTCGGTTCTGACTCATAGCGACCCTATGCATGAAATGCTGCCTGCTCCTGCACCATTCCCACAATCACTCTTATGCTTTAGCCCACTGTTGCAGCCACTGTGTCAATCCACTTGGTTGAGGGTCTTCCTCTTTTTCGCTGACCCTCTACTTTACCAAGCATGATGTCCTTCTCCAGGGGCTGATCCCTCCTGAAAGCGTGTCCAAAGTATGTGAGACCTAGTCTCGCCATCCTTGCTTCTAAGGAGCATTCTGGTTGTACTTCTTCCAAGATAGATTTGTTTGTTCTTTTGGCAGTCCATAGTATATTCAATATCAATATTCTTTGCCAACACTACAATTTAAAGGCTTCAATTCTTCTTCGATCTTCCTTATTCATTGTCCAGCTTTCCCATGCATATGAGGCGACTGAAAACACCATGGCTTGGGTCAGGCGCACTTTAGTCTTCAAGGTGACATCTTTGCTTTTTAACTTGAAAGAGGTCTTTTGCAGCAGATTTGTCTAATGCAATGTGTTGTTTGATTTCTTAACTGCTGCTTCCATGGGTGTTGACTGTGGATCCAAGTAAAATGAAATCCTTGACAACTTCAATCTTTTCTCCGTTTATCCTGATATTGCTTATATTGGTCCAGTTGTGAGGATTTTTGTTTTCTTTATGTTGAGGTGTAATCCATACGGAAGGCTGTACTCTTTGATCTTCATCAGTAAGTGCTTCAAGTCCTCTTCACTTTCAGTAAGCAAGGTTGTGTCATGTGCATAAGGCAGGTTGTTATCGAGGGTTCCAAAAATTAGTCAGTGAAAACCATATGGAGGATAACAGTCCTATTCAAAACCGATCACGGGGATGGCGCAGGTCCAGGGAGCGTTTCATTTTGTTTTACATAGGGTTGCCATAAGTCCAGGCCCACTCCACGGCAGCTAACAACAACAGGCTATGTAGGGGTATCACATTGTGTTTCAGACAAGGCAAAAATCTCTCCCTGGAACACCTCTGTCACAGAGTCTCTTCTCTCACAGCACAGAGGGAATGTCTCTTCTTCTTCCATTATAACAAAGCCACAACTTTACTACCCTGGAGAAAAGGAAGATTTAGTGCAGAGAAATTAAAATTCCAAACCTCTGTCCTAGAGAATTATAGAAAGAAAATGTGAAAGAAAGCTACAATTCTATTTTTCCAAACACCTTCCATTTCCCCAGGAAATCTTCATTTGTGTTGTTTTTTGTTACTTACATAAGAATCTAACAAACAACTGTATTTTTGAAAGGTAAGGGAAATGCAATGTATACTTGAATATCAACCTTTGCACATGAGTTGGCACATAGAAAATTCTGCCCTTGAAAAGAGGAAAACTGTCAAACTGAAAAAAAACTAGAAGACTAAACTCAGATCCTTTTTTTTTCTTCCCAAGGTGGTAAATCTTTGGTAGGTTGTGCCAGTGCCATTAAAAATATTAATAATATGGCTATATTCCAGCACACATCCACAATATCACTTTGTCCAGAGTTTGGTTAAACCTATCAGTTCCTATCTTTCTTTACCATGGAATGATTGCCAGAAGTGAAGACAGATTATTACTCACATTCTTTCTCCTTGGAAAAAGACCAGCTGATTGGAGAAAAATCTCCGCTGGCAAGAACAAAAATGGAATCCAAGCTAGTAAAGGCAAACCCTGTCCTCTTCAATACATGGCATTGTCCAAATTGAGTTTTGATTTCTCTGTATGAGGATCTCACACATGCTTTAAAATGGATTCTAGCATATAGCAGGCTCATTGATAAGCCCCAAAAGTAAAGGAACCAAAACTGGCACACACACAAAAAAATGTTATTCTATAGGAAGGAAATTTAGAGAACCCACCCTTGAAGTTTTTTCTGTAGATTTAGAGAAACTATCTATAATTACAACAGGATCTTACCCTCTATCTCTTTATACTCTTTCCCTACCTGGTCAGATGTCCCACAGCTCTCAAAATATCCTAATATATACGTGTATTTTTTAAATATAGTGCTACATATTTTTATTGAGATATTTCAGTGTACAGGGTTTTCTTTAGAGCTCTTGGTTTTTATTGTTTTGGTTGGGATTTTTACTCTTATGAGGTGTTAGGGCAGAAAAGGGGTATGGTTTGTTTTTATTTTGATTGCCACATACTCTTCTAACACTTCCCCTTGTGTCAACCCCTCTGAAAAGGTGATTATTTCATTTTCTGCATCTCAAGATATAACAGGTTAAGATTTATGAATCAGTTTTAGACAGTTATTTTCACCCGTCTTTTCCTTCCCACCAACATTAAAGCCCAGGATGAGTCAAAATGTGACTCGTTGCATGAGTTTTTTCAAATATACTTGAAATAGGCACATGGTTTCATTTCTGTTCTGGAATAATCTGTTTCAGAATGTACTGAAGCTTTCTGATGCTCCTTATTTGTTAGCATTGTATATCTAGAAGTGATACCAAAGAAAACTTTTATTTAAAAAATAAATTTGACCTGAAAGTAAATGACCTGAGTCATACATAAGAAACATTAAAATCTTCTTCCTGAGACCCACAAGTTAAAAAAGGGGATAAGGACAAGAATATAATAAAAGATGTTTTCAAAGCCACTTGCTTCCAGCTCCAGAATGGAAATCCAATTACTTTTCTGACCCTCTGGAGCTGGAAAAAAGGACCAATTTAACTGTGTAATCTACTCTACCCCTACGGTTGGATCAGAACCAGTGTGACATGTAAAAAGTCTCTAAGGAGAGCAGAACAGTAGTTTTCTTTATTCTTGAAACACCTGCTAAGAGGTTATAGAGGGTTTTATATATAGCAAGTAGAACTCCAGTCTTCTCTCTCAGGAAAAAAAAAAAAAAAAATGCCTAATTAAAGCATATCCTTTGCCAAAGTTTCATGGCTTTAAACAGCCAATGTAACTTGCAACCCTTAGGCATTCTGCAAATTGTGCTTTCAACCTTTCCAAGAGCCTTCTTGTAAATTCTCAGCTTAAATATATTTCCCATTATTTTCTAGGCTAAAGTGGTTTCTGAATTAATATTTGACCACAATAGTGATTAAATAAGTTATTTCTTAATGAGCCAGCACAATATACACATAATTTTCTACCATAGTATATGTATGGTATATATAATATAATCATCTCATAAGTCTCTTAAGCGTCTCTAAGAGGTTAGCATAACACCGTTCAGGAAAATCAACAGGTAACTAGAACATTTAAAGGAGAGTACAGATATTATTCAGTCAGTAATAGGGAACATTGGATCAATATGGTAGACTGGGCTGACAAAAAGGGTACCTCAATTCTATTCCAAACATGTAGAAATGCTGAATATGATATAAAATAACAAAATCAAATTAAGCTGAGTGTGAAAACAAGAAAGATAAGTTTCCATGTTCCAGAAACAAAGAGACAATTCTAAGCCAGAGTGATGAGCTGAAGGCAAATTGTTCACATGGTGTCATCCTCAGATATAGACCCGAGAGGCTGGGGTTTGGTTTTAACATACTCAGGGAGGCAGAATAAAAGAACTCGGGCCAAGAAAAATAGAGGTTTGAACTGAACCTTCTGAACAAAGCTGGGAGCATAAACAGCTGTCCAGTGTGTGAGATGAGAAATAGAAGACCAGTGCCCACTGGCCTGGGCAAGCTTCAAGGAATCTTACCTTCTCCCTGCAGCCATGAATGAAAGAAGTTACTTGTGAGTTATCAGACTGAACCCCAGCCCTTGCTCAGGTATGTGGTCAAAATTCTACTCCCAAGTGGCACAGAAACCTATAAGTGACACATTACCATTAGAAATTATCTGAAACACTGAAATCTGTAGTATCCCAACTGATACCAACATCAAATCACTTTATAACACCTCAGTGAACCAGGATGCATGGGAACTCCCAAAGAAACCCCTGCTACAGATGAACTAACAACAAAAATCAAAACCACTAGAGGAAACAAGCAATAGAAGAGTTGGCATCTCAAGAATTATCGATATTAGATATATAAAAGGAAATAAAGAGAAGGAAATAAACCACAGGCAATAAGCATGTTTTCAGATTTTAAGCATCCTTTTTGTCCATCAGAGGACAAAAACCCGGTGCCATTGAATGGATTCCAACTCAGAGTGAGCCTATAGGACAGAGTAGAACTGCCCCATAGGGTTTCCAAGGAGCGGCTGGTTGATTCAAACTGCCAGCCTTTTGGTTGACAGTCGAGCTCTTAAACCACAGCACCACCAGGGCTCCCCATCAGAGAACACAGGAGAGGAAAATAGGAATAGTTCTGCTTTGAGGAAAATGCATAAAATGGTACTCACAAAGAGTTCACCTGTCTAGTCTGAATAAGCAGTTTGTTTTCAGATAATGGAATACCCATCTCACGAAATGTTGTTAGTTCACATTAGCAGCATCAGGAATTAAACAACATTTTCTTCTTTAAATAGAGAGAGACTGCCCTGACAAGAGTAAAAAAGACAATGCAATCTTCTTTGACTTCTTGGCAAACTCCACGGTAAAGTATTATTTGCCATGTACCAGCTTTAATCCTCTTCCATATGTGAGACCAAGGTCCTTGGGAGACTTTTTGATTCTTTGCTCTTCCTTGCTAGTAAAATTACTGGTTTGTTGTAATTTTTCCAGTACTGATAAGCTCTATAAAATTTTTTCAAACCATGATGATCAAGTAGTTTCCTGTTTTCCTTGTTTCTGGTAATCTTCAAAGTAGAAAGAAATTTCCCTAAGTAAAGGCAGGACTGCTAGTCCTAAACAAGCCATCCCATAAACCCAGTTTAGAATTTTAGTCTTGTCTCTAACTAGATGCCTGATCCTGGGCAAGTTATCACCAGTTCATTTATCTGTGACACAGGAAAAATCACATTTTCCCTAAAAAAGTTGTTGGAAAATTAAATGATACAATAATCTCAGCCAGTGCTAGTTTCCTGCTTGCCTGCCATCTTTCAATCAGTAATCTTGAATTATATTGGCTTGGTTCATCTATGAATCAAAAACCATTTTTCATCTAAAGAACAGTCCAAAATATATGACAGAGTATTGACTTTGCCCAATCTCTTTAGACTACCTCAATCCAAAGTTACTTCATTAAGCTAACTGTTCTTCCTGTCTCAAAGGCTGGGTAATTTGCAGTTTGGCCATTTTTTAACAAGATGTGTAAGGAAAAGTAGGGCTCCAGAAAAATCCTTAGGCCATCACTACATTAACTACTTCTAGAATATCTGTGGAATATTTTCAGAGAGTGGTTGATTTTCATGTCTTATGAGCAAAATATAAAGGTATAACATAGAGGACTAAATTGTACCAACTACTTAAGAGAGTAACCCACCCAACACAAGGTTCTGTCCCTGTGATTATGAATCTAGTTATTTTCAATACAGAGGAGAATCTGTCCTTGAATAAGGAGGCAAAAATTGAAAACTGTGAAGGAATGATTAACATAAAGTCAATATTCAGCACAGCAGGTAGAGAACAGTTCATTAAATAACTATTATGGCATTATGTCATAAAGAACAAATTTCCATTAAGAAAAAAGCTTGAAACAAGATGAAGTTTAATCATGGTTATGAATGTGAATGTAGGAATAATCGGAAGGTCAGGAACCACGTATAGTCAATTGAATCTTCTAAAAGTTGCAAAATACCAGTGCTTCAGATTTCAACCTGAAAAGCTTCAGAAAATCACAAAGGAACTCTGGAGTTAACAACCAATACAGAACAAGAGAGCAATGACATTACCATTAGAAGAAATTCTTTTATAAACATTTTCAGTATTACTCCTCTGGGAGATACATTGTATTACACTTTACTATGTCATACATCATATCACTATCATACAGACAAGATTCAAAATAATAGCATATCTGTAGAAATGGTTTATGTCAGCTTAATGTCTGTTCATAGTTCTGCTTAAATATTCCCATGTTTCTTTGACAGACTCTAAAATCTTTCTTTGAAACTTTACACATAAATAACACAAAAAGTCCATGTTTCTCCATGAAACTAAGTAAGACTGATCAAGGAATTTATTGAATAGGTAAGGTTCCAAGGAAAACAAAAAGATCTGACCAAAACTCTAAGCAGGCAGTGCAGAACCAAAAGAATGCCATCAAAACTATTCACAAAATTGTCTCTGTCGGTAGTTCATAAATGATTGGACTTTAGCATCTGGAACCAATTATCATGTGATGGAGAAACAAACATTAAATCAAGGTTGCTTTGTGATCAAGTGGGTCAAGGAGAAGAGTAAGACCATCCCCTAAAGCACATGTAGCCCCACACAGAGATGACAAAGGGAAAGGGAGGTAAAGAAAACAGATCATCTTCGGCCAGAAATGAAATGAACAAGGCTAGAATTTATATTTTGACCCACTCATAAACCAGCCATCCTGTGGCAGACCAAGAGTTGCTACCACACTTGCTCCTTGGGTTTCTGATATGTAAGAGAAAGATAAGCGCAATATTACTATGTATATTTCCACTATAGCATGTATTCCATGAGGGAAGTGGCTTCAACTATTTTGTGCCTGGCATGAAGTAGATCCTCAGCTAAATATTGCATGGATGCATGGATGGATAAACTTGCTTTCCACTGAACTAAACCCCTGATCTGGGTACCTCTCAGTGGTGGTTCAGTTGTAGAATTCTTGGCCTTCCATGTGGGAGACCTAGGTTCAATTCTGTCCCATGCACCTCAAGCACCACCCATCTATCAGGAGGCTTGGGTGTTGTTATGATGCTGAACAGGTTTCAGCAGAGCTTCTAGGCCAAGACAGACTAGGAAGAAAGGTCTGGTGATCTACTTCTGAAAATCAGCCAATGAAAACCCTATAGATCACATGTTCCTATCCTCAACCGATCGATCATGAGGATGGTGTGGGACCAGGCAGTATTTCATTTCATTCAGTTGTACGTGGGGTCACCATGAATCAGGGTCAACTTGACAGTAGCTAACAACAACCCATTCCCCTTTCAGGTTGACGCTAGCCACATCCACACACCCCCGCCCCCCACCTCCCGACTCCAGCACCTTGATTTGGACAAATGCTGTAGAAGCTCACCCCTACCAGGCTGAATGTGAATATGTGAAAAACAGAAAATGCAAACTGTGGGTCTGCATGTGGAATTTATTCCTGATCCCAGTTGAGGTCCAATTTGACCCCTAACACATGAGTAACTAGAATTTTTATAAATTTTACTCTATCGTTGTTGTTAGTTGCCCTTGAGTCAATTCGGACTCATGGAGACCCCACGTTACAGAGTAGAACTGCTCCATAGGGTTTTCAAGGCTGTGATCTTTTGGAAGCAGATCTCCAGATCTGTCTTCCAAGGTGCCTCTGGGTGGATTCAAATCTTTTGGTTAGTAGTCAGGCGCTTAACCATTTGTGCCACCCTAATCTTTATGAGCAACTAATCTTGATCACCCTAATCTTACTAAGGGACTTGCCTTTATTTTCTGTTCCCATTCTTTCTTTAAAAAAAAAGATGGAAAGTTTTTAAATGGCAATGCTTTAACATAAATTCACATAAATATAAAGAAAAGCATATAAAGACTAATTTTCCATCTATTGAAATGATCATTTGATTTTTCTTCTTTATTTTGTTAATATGGTGAATTACATTGATTGGTTTTCAAATATTAAACCAATCTTGCATTTCTGGGATCACTTCCACTTTTTAATTATTTAATATCTTTTACATGTTGTTGGATTTGATTGGCTAATATTTTATGAAGGATTTTATACCTATGTTCATGAGGGATATTGGTCCTCAATTTTCCATTTTTGTAATCTCTCTGATAGGTTTTGGTATCAGGGTTATGTTGGCCTCATAAAGCAGATAGGGAAGTATTTCCTCCTCTATTTTCTGAGGGTTTATGTTAGATTGTTATTTTTTCTTTCTTAAATATTTGCTAGAATTCACCACTGAAAACACTTAGGCCTAGATTTTTCTTAGAGGCAAGGACTAGTTTTAATATCACATTTTATTTTGTCTCAATTCTCCTGAGAGAATGTACAATAAACACTTTCTCCTGATATCTCATTTAAAAATTTGAGCCATTGTTATTCAAAACACAGTCATAGTGACTGTGAAAAATAACTGGAGAATTACCAAAATCTACATGATGTTCATAGAAAAAGAAGTTCAATTTCCTATTTTGGATGAAAGATGACCTGGATGGTACAAGAGAACTAGAAACCCAATTAGGTAACTTATTCCCAAATCCAGCAAGTCTGGGCTTGGGAACAAACATTCCTAATGCTTTCCCCAGCACACTGAGTATCATTTGTCTCTTCTCTCCCTGGCACGCATGGTAACTGCCCATGCTCCAAATTTCTAGCAAAAATGAAACATCACTTAACCTGCCAAGACACTGAAATTGATTCAATGAAGTAAAATCTGCCAAGACCAGGCAGATTTGGATTATTACAGATATATGCATTTCTCTTTTTTAATCTCCCCATTGCAAAATCCAGGTTAGATTTTCAGGACTCTATTTCACTCATGTGTATTGCTGATTACATGCAGATGACTCCATGAAGAAGACATATATTTACTTTGATTTGTCATTTTTTGTTTTTCCATTCTCTACTTTAAGTCTCAGCAAGAAATTCATTTATTCCATCTAAAGGACTGTTGTGGATTGTACTGTGTCCTTCAAAAATATGTACTGAAATCTTGGCCTTTGTACCTGTGGATATGATGCTGTTTGGAATGGGGGTTTTCCTTTGTTATTCTAATGAGGACAGAAAGTACAAGGTGGATCCTAAACCTAATCACTTCTGAGTTATAAAAAGACCAGAATAGACACAGACACACACATACATACACAAGGGGGGAAGACAGACACCAAGGAACTCCAAGGAACACCAAGAAACCCCAAGGATCACCGGCAGACACCAGAAAGTAGGAGAGACGCTCACAGAAGGAATCAACACAGCCAAGACTGTGATTTGGACTTTTCGCCTCTAGAACTGTGAGAAAATAAATTTCTGTTCTTTAAACCCACCCACTTGTGGTATTTCTGTACAGTAGCACTAGGTAACTAAGACAAAGACTATGAAAATGTCATAATTTGAATATATCAAAAAAATTCGACCCCGAGAGTATGGCCCACAGACACCATTCAGCCAGGGATTGGACAGCCCCATAAAACAAAATGGGACTAATGAGGCACAGCAGTCCAGGGTCAAGGGATGGAGGGCAGAGAGGGACGGGAGAGCTGGTGATAGGGAACCCAGGGTTGAGTAGGGACAGTGTTGATGTGTAGTGAGGTTGTTGACCATTGTCATAGGGCAACATGTGTACTAACTGTTTGATGAGAAACTATTTTGTTCTGTGGACCTTCTTCTAAAGTGAGAATAGCAGCACAATTGGAAGAGTGTAGTCGATGTCACTGAACTGCGCATGTGGAAATTTTTGAAATGGTGTATCTTTGGTTATGTATATATGTATATTTTCACCAAAAAAGAAAGAAAGAAAGGGTCGAGAAGGTGGAGGGTTGACATGTCATGGGGTTGCTGACCAATGTCGTAGAACAATATGTGTACTACTGTTTAGTGAGAAACTATTTGTTCTGTAAACCTTTGCCTGAAGTACAATAAAAAATAAATAAATGTTGGTATCAAAAAACAAGCCATAGCCATAAACAGATAAAGCTGCATTACAAAGAATGCACTAAAACATACTCACTTCCCCTATTGGCTGCATACTCATTCTAGTGAGTTTGCATTATCAGTTTAGGAGCCTTCTCTTAGAATTGCCTTCAGAAGCTGTATGCTATTCTCCTGATGGTTCTCAATGTAGTGTTTTGGATTTCTCTGCCAGATTGTCTCCATTTGCTCCTCCATATCTACTCATCACACTTCTCCACAGTGTTCTGGGAAGCTGACTTGCATGGGTTGTATTAATCAGGCTCTTGGCTCTCTGACTTCCCATTGAATTTGGCCAAAGGGAGGCACCGTCAGAAGTTTGGAGGTAAAGGGCAGAGTGAGGTCAGAGAGGTGGCTGTCTTCCTCCCCTGAAGTCCACAGCTCCTGTGGGTCAGTTCTCACCTATATTTCCTTCTGGCTTCCACTAGAAGCTCCTCCTTTTTCCCCATTCAGGCCTAGGGAGAGTAAAGGATTCCTCTATCCCTTATTGGCTTCTCATAACACTTTTCACACCTTTTGTAAATAGATCCTTTATTAAAGGTGCCTCAATTAAACACACACACACACACACACACAGTGTGAGTGAGCGATATGTTTCTTGCCAGAATCCTGACTGATAAAGGAGTCAAGTATGCTGAACAAGGTGAATGATTAAGGTGGGTAATACGTTTTTTAGAACAAAAAGATAGTTGTTGTTGTTAGATACTGCCGAGTTGGTTCCAACTCATAGCAACCTTATGTACAACAGAACGAAACACTGCCCAGTCCTGCACGATCCTCACAATCATTGTTATGCTTGAGCCCATTGTTGCAGACTCTGTGTCAATCCATCTCATTGACGGTCTTCCTCTTTCTCACTTACCCTCTACTTTAGCAAGCATGATGTCCTTCTCCAGGGAATGGTCCCTTCTGATAACATGTCCAAAGTAAACGAGACAAAGTCTTACTACCCTCACTTCTAAGGGGCATACTGGCTGTACTTCTTTCAAGACAAATTTGTTCATTCTTCTGGCAGGCTATGATATATTCAATATTCTTCACCAACACTATAATTCAAAGGCATCATTTCTTCCTCAGTCTTCCTTAAGGCATTGTCCAGCTTTCACATACATATGAGGTGACTGAAAATACCATGGCTTGGTCAGGTGCACCTTAGTCCTTAAAGTGACATCTTTGCTTTTTAACATGTTAAAAGGGTCTTTTGCAGTAGATTTGTCCAATGCAATACATTGTTTTGATTTCTTGACTGCTGCTTCCATGGGCATTGATTGCGGATCCAAGTAAAATGAAATCCTTGACAACTTCAGTCTTTTCTTCATTTATCATGCTGGTGCATATTGGTCCAGTTGTGAGGATTTTTTTCTTTATGTTAAGGTGTAATCCATACTGAAGGCTGCGGTCTTTGATCTTCATCAGTAAATGCTTCAAGTCCTCTTAACTTTCAGCAAGCAAGGTTGTGTCATCTGCATATTGCAAGTTTTCCATGTGTCTTCCTCCAATCCTGATGCCGCTTTCTTCTTCATATAGTCCAGCTTCCCTGATTATTTGCTCAGCATAAAGATTGAATAAGTATGGTGAAAGGATACAACCCTGATGCACAAGTTTCCTGATTTTAAGACTCACGGTATCCCCTTGTTTGTTCAAACAACTGTCTCTTGGTTTATGTACAGGTTCTACATGAGCACAAATAATTGTTCTGAATTCCCATTCTTCAAAATGTTACCCATAATTTGTTATGATCCACACAGTCTAATGCCTTTGCATAGTGAATAAAACACAGGTAAACATCTTTGTGGTATTCTCTGGTTTCAGCCAAGATCCCTCTGACATCAGCAATGATATCCTCCTTCCATGTCCTCTTCTGAATCCAGCTTGAGAATAATTTTTGCATTGCCATTCATTAGCTCTGAAGGTCTTTCCAAAAGGAAAGTTCCAATATTGTTTAGAGTAGGGACAGTATCATCCAAAAATGTCCAGTTTCCAAAGGTGACTACTTTGATGGAAGCACTATGCATCAAGGTGGTAAAGTCCTGGATGCTTGCTGTTTTTAAAGTTTCATGATATTATCATCACATTATGTTATACCTGTTCATCATTTCCCATAAGAAAATAGGTACCTTGGAATTTCTGAATGCATAATCAAATTTTTGGGCTAGACAGGTCCAGATAAGAAAAAAAACAGGAAATAACTTATTACAAAAAAAAAAAAAAAAAACAGAGAGAGAAAGAGATTTCAGGATAGATTTGACATTATGGGGTACTAAGAAAGAAATACTATTGTTTCCAAAAAATG